>NC_136886.1:20391637-20691637 GCF_949152265.1 Phoxinus phoxinus | reverse complement strand
GTTATATTTATTACAGTTTTTTACAGTCGCTCTTCACACAGTGAGCACAACAGAAGTATATGTGGGCGAAACTGTGGATCATTTATCATTGCTTTGGCACAAAATGCATTCAATGACTACACATTATTTTCTCACTTCGACAGAACAACAGCCAAAACTCTGTTTAGCTACAGGCCAATTTGCACATGCTTACATACTGTTTTCAAAACTGTTAAACTTAAGTTCAAAACAATAACATAATGTAAAACTGTATACGACAGCATTTTGCCAAATTTCTACAGTAATATTGTAATGAAATATATTTAGAATCTAAAAATTAAATGATATAAAAACAATTGGACCAACCACAGCTGATTGTATCTGTATCAGTAGATGGCGTGATACAAGTTCTTGTATTTTGGAATTTGTGCAAAAAAAAGAAGAAGACATAAATCATATTGAAGCATACTGCATCATCTGATTCATTCTAGTAACATACATTGAAGTTAATTCTAAACAGTAGAGAGGTGTCCTTGTTTTACAGAAGAAAACATTTTTATAATGCTCCTGCACTGAAAACCCTAATAAGTTGATTGAACTCAATTGATTTGAGCAAACTCGTTCCCTCAATTTAATTGAGTAATGGGTTCTCCCAAAACGTGCATATTTAAGTTTACTTAACTTGGTGCTTATGTAGACTTGACTGTTCACCAAACTTGACGATTATTTAATGTACTTAGACAATAAAGTTCACTTAACTTAGTGTTAATTTTCACTCTTAACCCGAATTAGTTGACTTTACTTTCAAATCGCGTGGAAACCCGTTGCCCTATACCACTTTAGTTTTTACACAAGCTGAAACTAAACATGTTGAGTTGTATTAACATGGAACCCTAACTTTTTACACAAGCTGAAACTAAACTTTTCATTTGAGTGTCACCATTGTTGAGATTCATATGCTGATTGTTGATGTCTATGTGTGACAAAATAACATGGCATTTAAAAAAAAAATCTACATAATGTTTTTTACAACTGTTCAAATTATAACAATTCTGTTGGATTTCCTGGTGAAATCACAGGTCACAGGTCTTTCATATCAATCATATGGAAAGATCCAGACAATAATAGTTTAAACTCTAGATGAAATGAGGTGCTACTGACTTATAATCTTTGTTGATGACCTTTATTGATGATAACATCAATACACAGTCATAGTCACTGGATCACTTACTCTTGGCTTTTTTGCTATACCAATTGTGCCTTTTAAACACACAGGTAAAGCAGCCAGAGAAAAACTAATGTTCAAATGTCAAGGGCCCAACTAAAGCCAACACTTGTCACCATTATGGTGACTACAAATTAAACAATAATTCATCAACATCTAAACCTCTGTTAATTCTCAATACCGTCTGCTGCCAAGGCCTGTGCTCTTACCGCCTTGGACGCATGTTAGACGCAGGTCTTTTCAAGTGACCAGGCAGGTTTTAACCCCCTCCCCTTCCTTATGAAACTAAACATACTAAGTTATCTCTGCTAAACCTGATTAGTGCAATTAATCTTTCAGCTAAATAGTACAAATTAACTAATGTTGTTTAGTAAAGATAGCAGATTTTACTAAACATAAAAGAATAAGTAATGATCACTCGTAAGTTTAATTAGAAACAAAATCTGGGTTTACAGTGTGTTGTTAGTGTTTTTTAGATCATTGTTTTGTGGGTGATAAAGTGTGTTTGTTGGCTGTCAATCTTTGCTAGTGTTATACGAATGTGTTGATTTAAGACATGTATGAAGTGATTTGGAAGTTTTAGTGCATTTCGAATGTGAAATTAACTGCTGTGCCGAGCTGAAAGTTGGTTAGGAGAACTGTGTGAAGAGTTTTGAAAAAGTGACCCAAGTATTGAGAAATGTGTCCTAGTGACTTTAATTAATAATCTCGCACAGCCAATCACAGCTTGACATCAAATATAAAAAGACTGATCTTACCCTCCTATTTTGCTGCCTGTAGGTGTTGTACCGAAGTTCCCCTCCATCCTCCCCACCACCACCAGGATGGTTCCCGTCCATTCGTTCGGGGGTAGGCTCTGCCCCTGCCTCTATTATCAGGCAGGACCTTCCAGTTAACTTCAAGATCTGGACGAAGGACGAGGCCTACGCCAAAGAACTTTAAGAACAGAGCTTGTTGAGGGTTTACTTATTTATTTTATCTGTAAAATAATTTTACAAAATAAAATCCATTCATACAAGAATCCTCCCGAGTCTTTATGGTAGAAGTACATATCCCAGGGCATTCTAATGTCATTGCTGATGCTCTCTCTCGCTCTCGTTTGCAGGCTTTCAGACTTCTTTGCCCAGCAGCAAACCAGAATCCAACACCATGCCTGACCCTGGCAGGAATAATCGTAGATTAGGCTCTCAGTTTAATACCCTATTAAATTCTTCTAAATTCTATATCACTCAAGGAGTAGCATCCTTCTCGATCAGAATACCCATACTCCCCATTTTATTTCGACAGAAGATCGCTACAATATGTAAACTGCTGGCTGGCATCAAATTTCATGCGCGATTTCATAATCCTAACTATCCTAGCCTTTTTCCTAAGCCCTCAAAAACAGATTTTATATACAATAAATATAAAATATATTATATATAAATATACAGAATATAAGACATGTATAATGTAATATATATATATATATATATATATATACTGTATATATGTCACGGGTGACAAAATGCGGGGAAAGCGGAACCCTTTTTCTTTTCTTCTATGTTCCCCGAGGGGATTAGTTTGGTGTAACACCTCACTCCGGTTCCGGGTGTAGCAGAGACATTGTCCGGCCTAATTACCGTTGAGGCACTGCAGGTGTGGGAGAGAGAGGAGCGGCGTGTGCACATGTGTCCTGCTTCACAAGAGGAGGATAAAAGAGCCGTTCAGAAGAGAAGAAATGGTCAGTTGTTCTGTTGAGTTTTCCCGAGGTTGGAGTTCAGTCTCTCTGGTCAGTCTTGGTGTGTCTCTCTGCTGGAGTGAAGTTGTCTTGGGGTAGAAGATCGCCTGTTTGGGTGCTTACGTTGGAAGTTGTAAACGGGGAAAATTTGTGCGGACGAAGAACTGCCATTGGAGTCTGCTGTTCAGAGTTCGGGTGGAAATCTACTGGATGGAACTGCTGCTTGGATCTGCGCTTTGAAGAGGAAGAGAGAGAGAGATAAGTGGATTAATTACACCATTGAATCAGTTGCAAAGCTTGAAGAAAGGACAGTGAATGTGTAATTGACCATTGAGGAAGGGCTCTGTTTCAGAGTGCATTGGAGGAGAACTGAGAGTTGCATATTCCCACTGAATTGCGTGGATGGATTGAGGCTTCTGATCGGCCCTAATGTGTGAGTGATTTGCAGTTTGTTTGCCTTACCTGATACACGCCGAATTAATGCTGTGGATTTGTAGTGAACACGAGTGTGTGTTATGCTGAGAAGAGTCTCCCAATACATGCGTTCATCTTTGGAACTGATCTCCTTTCTATCTGAACCCCAGAATGATACAACTGAACTGGTAAAGTAATGCTCTGTATTATCCTCTTTTCCGCTGAGTATTGGAGTAATGTAATACCTCATTGAAGTCTCCTGTTAACTTTCTCTCTCTCGCTGAAATTACAAGTCTGGGGAGGAACCGTACTGCTGTGGAAAAGTCTGAACTGTTATACTTAATGGCTGAGCTCCGAAGCTGTACAACATTACTGGTAAAGCTGCCTATTAAATCTCTCGCTAAATGTCCGGTGGAAGTGGTTGTTGTTGAGTGAAGAATGCCGAAGTCGGCAGCACTGCTGTGAAGTGAGCTTTTAAAGTCACCGTTTTACTTCTATGTCTTGATAAGAGTATCTGATACTGAGAAGAATACATTACCCGTTACTTACCGTCTGAGTCCTGCAGATGTGCAGCACTGCTGTGAAGTGAGCTTTTAAAGTCACCGTTTTTACTTCTATGTCTTGATAAGAGTATCTGATACTGAGAAGAATACATTACCCGTTACTTACCGTCTGAGTCCTGCAGATGTGCAGCAATGCTGCGAAAGTAAGCTTTTAGAGTTCCTGTCTCACCATTGTGTCCCGACGACGTATCTGATACTGAGAAGAATACCTTACCCGTTACTTACCGTCTGAGTCCTGCAGACGTGCAGCAATGTTGTGAAAGTGAGCTTTTAGAGTCCCCTATCTCACCATTGTGTCCCGAAGACATTGGAGGATTGATCCAGTGACTACTCTAGTCCGATAACCCTAGGAAAGAGGAGCTGCTTATTCTTTCCTCAAGTTGATTGTCGTTTAATAATTTTTTTTACTTTGAACTCAAATACTTGCCTCCTCATCTGTCCATCTGTTGCGTGCCTGTGGTGTTGGCTCCTCACGGTGGTGTCTGGAGTCAGGGGCGGCTGGTCCCCCGAGTCCGTCCCGGCCTGCACCGGTGATATATATATATATATATATATATATATATATATATACACAGGTCCTTTTAAAAAAAATAGCATATTGTGATAAAGTTCATTATTTTCCATAATGTAATGATAAAAATTAAACTTTCATATATTTTAGATTCATTGCACACCAACTGAAATATTTCAGGTCTTTTATTGTTTTAATACTGATGATTTTGGCATACAGCTCATGAAAACCCAAAATTCCTATCTCAAAAAATTAGCATATCATGAAAAGGTTCTCTAAAAGAGCTATTAACCTAATCATCTGAATCAACGAATTAACTCTAAACACATGCAAAAGATTCCTGAGGCTTTTAAATACTCCCAGCCTGTTTCAAGGGCACACAGACAGACAGCCCCCCCTGTCTCTGTGTGTGTGGGGAGGGGGGCAGAAAGACTCTATTAAAAATGGGTATATTGTGCCATCTAGTGTTTTATACTATGTATACATGTGTTTTTTCTTTTAAACAAGTGTTTTAAAGTACAGTAATTTCAATGAATATATATACCACACTTCATAGGAATTTTCGGTGTTGTGTACTTACAATGGCTGCTGATTTCATGTGTCCGTTAAGTCCATGAGACTGTAGGGTGTCAAATTTTTCATTTTAGGTTTCAGAAGGGTGCTCACGCATACTTTGTGGTTGATATGTGCCCTCGATGCGCATTTTTGCAGAACCCACACTGATGCAAGCTATAAAGCAGACTTCTTCTGGACCGTCAAAGCGGAGTTACGTTATTGCCCGTCGTGCACAGGAACCATAAAGGCACCGGGGTGGCGTTTTTTTATATATATATTAGGGGTGGGACGATACAGGTACCTCACGATTCAATTCTGTGGCGATATGTGGTCAACTATATGATAATATCACGATTCGCGATATCTACGATATTCAATATATTGGAAGAAATTTCATCAACGATATATCACGATATATGTGACTGAAAAGAAAAAGAAGGATAAGGAAATAAGGAAATGTTATGCATTTATTAATGCCAACATTTCCAACATTGTACAAAGAAATATGCATTTGCATAATAACTCACTGCCTTGACGATATCCATATGGGGCTATACCTCAGTGGCAGTAACCATACAGCGTGCGCATACACTGTCACACACACACACACTCTCTCTCTCTCTCTCTCTCTCTCTCTCTCTCTCTCTCTCTCTCTCTCTCTCGTTTTTTATGTTGAACGGAATGGCTACTGTTCTCTGCTTTTCAACAAATCATTTGCACACACATTCTGTCATTTTTCTATCTGAATGCTATTGCCTGCAACATTGAAAGCTCCGGTCTCTGTGTTTAGAGCGAATGCTCACGTGATTGCCGCCGGCTCGAGATAACATTTGTGCAGGACAGTCGTGCCGTGTAATCTGCTTTGACGCGATTATCAGTTTAACTGACTCAATGTGTGCAATATCTCACGACTTCCCGAGTGTCCGAACTCGCACCGTGTACGCCCGCCGGCGCCTTTACTTGTGTTCTTCACCGGCCGCTGTTTGCGCCACTTTACCCCTATTTACTCGAACAGCGCCCCCCGCAAACAGAATGGTAGATATTGGGTAGTGACAGTGACACTGACAACGGGTAAATTAATCATTTTGTGTTGTAATAAAATATCGATATTGGGCGTTGGTGTATCGATTATTTATTGCGACAGAGAGCACAACAATATATTGCAATATCGATTTTTTTTCCCACCCCTAATATATATATATATATATATATATATATATAAATATAGCTGCAAGCAGCGATGGAGGGCCCAAGCCGGCTTGGGCCCGTAATCGCTGCTTGCGGCTATATTTATTTATTTATATATTTATTTATAGAGTCACTGAAGATGGCAGAAGGTTCTTGGAACGGGATCGGATGACGAGGATGGCAAGTAAGTGGAATAGGTAAGAATCGAGGTAGAGTCTGTGTCCATGTAGAGACGAGATCAGACAATGAAGAGTGGTGCAAGTGAATGTATATAGTGAACAGTTGACAAGGTACAGGTTTATGTTTATTAGTAATCAGGGGAGAGTGAACGAGTGGGTGGAGTCTGTAGATCTGGTGGAGCTGTGACAGTACCCCCTCCTCCATGGGCGGCTTCTGACAACTAGGTGGAAAGATGATGACGACAGCGACGAGGTCTACAACGATCCCTGGGAGCTGGACGATCTGGGTGCTCTGGATCGAGTATATCGTCACGAGCAACCCAGGACTGTTCTTCTGGTTCGTAGTCCTCCCAGTCGACTAGGTACTCTAATCTGGCACCTCATCGCCGTGAGTCCAGAATGTCTCGAACCCGGTAGATAGGCTCCTCTTCTGCAAGGTTGGGAGGAGGTACGTTAACATCACCAGGATCTGTGGGAGGAGGAGAGACAGTTTCAGTGTGAGGTTTCAGGAGTGACACATGAAAGGAAGGTGAGATTCTAAAGTGAGGTGGTAAGTTGAGCTTATAGGTGACTTAATTTATCTGCCTCTGGACGGTGAACGGTCCAATGTATCGAGGCCTCAGCTTACGGCAGGGCAGGCGAAGACGGATTTCCCGTATAGAGAGCCATACTTTCTGTCCTGGTTGATACAGTGGAGTGGAGGTACGATGACGATCAGCTTGAGTTTTGTGTCTCCGCACTGCCAGTTGGAGATGCACGTGAGCTGAGTCCCATACTCTCTCGCTCTGCTCGAACCAGTGGTTGACAGCGGGAACCTCCGAGGGCTCACCCGACCAAGGAAACAGCGGAGGTTGGTAACCAAATATGCACTGGAACGGGGTGAGCCCATGGTGGACTGACGAAGATAGTTTTGTGCATTTTCTGCCTAGGGAAGGTATTGGCTCCAGCTGTCCTGGTTCTGGTGGCAGTAAGACCTTAGGTATCTCACAGGTATTTCTTGGATCTTGCGCTCAGTCTGGCTGTTGGTTTGTTAGTTAGGGAAAGTTAGGCATTTCTTTGGCCAATCTGCAAAAATTTTTCTTACCAATAGCTTTTTTTACCATGTGTTCCTATAGGTGTCTAGTAACACCTCCCAATTTATCCACGGCCAAATCCTCGGGGAAACGCCTGGAGAGGCAATCAAAGTTGGTGCCCAGAGGGCCTGGGTACCAAAAAAAAAAACTTCTATCGTGTGTGCATCACTAAATGAGGCAATAGAGTCCTCTGTTGATGTGAGGGCCGAGGACACAGACGTTATGGTTATGCTGGTCCATCATAGGGCAAACCACCCGGTCTTCCTCACAACAGCTAAAGACACATCTTACGATGTTGGAAAGATCCGGGTGGCCCTCCCGGAGAGGTTCTGTTACATACCTGATCTTCCTACACAGCTTCTCTGGCTGCGATACCGTATCAGCAATTTCTGGGTTTAGCAAACCAACTTTGCTCACCAAGCTCTGCAAGACTGACAAAGCAGAGGGGGCCATGGATGTGTTCAATGACATCAGAGCCAAGAAAAGTGACATCATCAAAGCTGGCTGCGAACTGTTCAAGCTCATATTCTGCGGAAATCCACCTGAAGATTTGATATCTTCACAAGCGGGCCGCAGCCGGGAGCATCAAGCCTGAGACACTGCCTCCGACTACAGGAGCTGCAGCACAGCACTCTCTGCGGGCATATCTCCAGACCAGAGATAGGCTACTGCTATAAAGTCTGCTACACTAGTCAACTAGTCTCTCTCCCGTTTACTGAAGTCAGCTGGATCCGGGCCGTATCCAGATCAGATGATGGACCTGTGCCTGGGCCGATCCACAAAGCATCCCTCATCAGCCCTGTGAAGGCCTCATCGACACGACAGCCATCAGCACTGATCCTCAACAAACCCGTCTACATACCGACGTGATGACTCCGACCTCCAACCAGATGGAACTGGATAAATGTTCTGATCCAATCTGACTTTGCTCACTAGTTTGTGTCATAACTGACCTGTAATGCTGCCTGAATCATAATCATACACTGTTCGCTGATTGGCCAGAGGAGAACTGGCCACCGACTGAGCCTGGGTTCTCCCAAGGCTTTTTTCTCCATTCTGTCACTGATGGAGTTTTGGTTCTTTGCCACTGTTGCCTTGGCTGTTGGCTTGCTTAGTTGGGGATGGGGACATTTAATATTCAACAATATTATTGATCTACCTTACTTAAGGTGGGCGATGACGCAATGTTCTTCTAGAAGCAAACTTTGTTGTATTATTTTCATATTATCACTGTGAAGCTGCTTTGATGCAATCTGTATTGTAAAAAGCGTTATATAAATAAAGGTGACTTGACAAAGTCCATAACTGGATGTCCTTGAGTATGGATGGAAACAAGGAGAACAAGGTTATGCACCAGTCCCTGCAACAGGACTACCTTCTGAAGTTTGTCAGCTGCAACTGTGCAGGGGACTGTGACACTCTCAGGTGCAGCAAGGAGTCAAGTGTATTTCTGTTTGTGGGAACTGTCACGGTAACTCTTGCCAGAACACCAACCAGCCAGATGATAACAGGAGTGAGGGAGATACAGGGGAGTTGGATGAGGTTTGGTAAATTTTAAACTGATTTAGGAAGTTTTGTTTTGTAATTGTTTTAAATATTTTTATGGATTTTGTATGGATTTGGAGACATTTTTACTCAAAACTAATGGCTGGGATAGATTCAGCACCCCTAAAAACCCATAATTAGACATCTCAAAAGCTAATTTTTTTTTTTTTTTTTTTTTGGTACCCAGGCCCTCTGGGCACCCCAACTTTGATTGCCTCTCCAGGCGTTTCCCCGAGGATTTGGCCGTGGATAAATTGGGAGGTGTTACTAGACACCTATAGGAACACATGGTAAAAAAAGCTATTGGTAAGAATTTTTTTTGCAGATTGGCCAAAGAAATGCCTAACTTTCCCTAACTATGTGGGTGGTAACCAGAGGAAAGGCTTACGGAGACTCCTAGAAGTTTGAAGAAAGCTTGCCACACTCTCGAGATAAACTGAGGACTCCAGTCTGACACAATATCTTCGGGGAAACCGAAATTACACAATATCTTCGGGGAAACCGAAATTGCTGAACACTTGTTGGATCAGAGATTCGGCGGCTTCAAAAGCTTCAAAAGGTAGACCAGGCATAGGGATCAACTTGCAGGCCTTGGAGAAACGATCACCAATGACGAAGATACAGGTGTAATTCTTCGACTTCATAAAAGGTCATAAAATCGATACTGATGTGAGACCAGGGTCGACGAAGAATCGGAAGAGGAACCGGTTTATCCTCTGGAAGTCTTTTCGGAGTGTTGGTATTGACACAGACTGAGCAACCCTTGACGTATCGGGAGACATCCTGAGGCATGGAGGGCCACCAGTAGCGTTGACGTAGGAGCGAGAGGGTACGCCTACTACTCGAGTGTCCAGAGCTCGGAGATGTGTGGGCTGAGCCCAGAAGGGCTAAACAATGAGGAGGTGGAACGTAAATGAGCCCTTCTGGACCTCTCGGCGGAGCAGGGTTGGCACGGTTTTCTTGAGAGATCTGTTCATCGATATCCCAAGTGATGGGACTGACGCACATGGCTGGAGGGAGAATGGGTTCCGGAAGGGTTTCGTCTGGAGTGGTTTGGTGAAGATGGGAAAGGGCATCGGCTTTGCAGTTCTTGATTCCAGGGCGGTAGGTTATGGTGAAGTTGAACCGTGTAAAGAACAATGCCCACCGGGCTTGACGGGGATTCAGTCTTTATGCTTCTCTGAGATACTGCAGATTACGGTGATAACTTAAAATTGGTGAATGCTCCCTCCAGCCAATGTCTCCATTCTTCTAGGGCCAGTTTAATTGCGAGCAGTTCTCTATTCCCGATGTCGTAGTTCTGCTCCGCCGAGGACAGCTTCCTTAGAGTAGAAGGCACATGGATGGAGTTTAGGAGGGTAACCCTGCCACTGAGAAAGAACCACTCCGACCCCGGTAGAAGAGGCATCTACTTAGACGATGAAGGGAAGATCAGGATTGGGATGGACCAGGATCGGAGCGGTCTGGAAGGCGTCCTTAAGCCGTTGAAAGGATTCAGAAGCTTCGGAGGTGAAGTGCAGAGACTTGGGCCGGTCTTTTGGGGAGGAAGTAATGGGTGAACTGATGAGACTGTAGTTGTGGATGAATCTGCGGTAAAAATGTGCAAATCCTAGGAAACGTTGAAGTTCCTTTACAGTTGTGGGTTGTGGCCAGTTCCGGATGGTGTCCACCTTCCTCTGGTCCATCTGGATGCCATGTTGATCTATGACGTACCCAAGGAAGTGGACTGAGGTGGTGTGGAACTCGCACTTTTCAAGTTTGAGATAGAGCTGATGGTTTCAAAGTTTTTTAGGACCTGCGTAACGTGATGATGATGTTCTGAGAGGTTCCGGGAGTATATGAGGATGCCATCGATGTAAACCACCACGAACCGATTAAGGAATTCTCTGAATAACTCGTTCATGTATCCCTGGAACACGGCTGGAGAGTTGGACAGGCCGTACAGCATAACCCGGTACTTGTAGTGACCTGTGGGTGTGATGAAGGCTGTTTTCCACTCATCGCCTCGACGAACACGGATGAGATTATAGGCGCTACGCAGGTCCAACTTCGAGAAGATGCAGGCTCCTTTTAGTCGTTCCAGAGCAGCGAGGACCAGAGGAAGGGGATAGCTGAACTTGACAGTCTGTGAGTTGAGGTGGCGGAAGTCGATGCACGGCCTCAAGCCCCCGTCCTTCTTGGCGACGAAGAAGCTGGAAGCGGCAGGGGATGTGGATGGACGAATAAACTGTTGTTGAAGAGCTTCCTCGACATACTCCTCCATGGCCTTCTGCTCCGGGATGGACGAGGGATATACCCTACCCTTAGGTAAGGTGGCCCAACGTAGCAGGTCGATAGCACAGTTCCATGGCCGATGTTTGGTTGGTGTTGAATCATCCACGGGCGTCCCAGGATGAGATCTGCCGTGGATTCCTCCAGCATCATGAAGGTAATGTCCTCCGTGTAAAAACATCCAATGTGGAGCGTCAGAGTAGGTGAGAAGTGACGAATGCGACCCCTTCCCAGCGGCTTTCCTAGAATGGTGTGGATGCGAAGATTTTGGGTTTCTTGGGTGCATTTAATTTCTGAAGGAGTTGGGTGGAGATGAAGTGATGAGTCGATGAGGGCTTGCGCTGAGACACATATATCAGATGTTAGAACATAAATTGTGGTACGAGATATGGTTTCTACTCTTGGAGGAATTTGAATTGTATTCACCGCCGGGCGTTGGGGTCGCACAGGACAGACGTTGATAACATGACTTTCTTTACCACAGTACAGGCATAAACAATGTTGGATTCTGAGTTGATGCTCTGCTTGGGTCAGGTGATAACTGGCAATTTGCATAGGTTCTGGTGCTGGAGGAATGACAGATGGTGTTGTGGGCGGAGGACATACAGCGGAGGAAGAGCTGACGCAGGCGGTTAGGCATTGAGAGACGCGGATGGTCTTCTGTATTAAACTCTCCAATCCCATCGAGTCATCATACACAAAAATGAGTTGACGGATGTCAGCGTTACGACCATGGCGAAAAGCAGTGAGTAGGGCGGTCTCATTCCATCCACTAAATACCACCAAGGTACAAAACTGTAAGGCATAGGAACAGACTAATTGTTTACCTTGACCTCTTTGAAATGACAGATGAAGTTGTTCAAGCGCCTCTCACTGCTCTGCACCTGCGTTTCTGCTGGTTTCAGTCACGTCACGTGACTGGCTGGCTCTGAACGAAAACGCGTTGTGGAAACGCGTTGGCTTAGTACTTTTTGTCCCTCTCTGCTATTATAGTTTTGCAAGATGGCGGAACTACAGTACATGGAAGCCTCCGTGGACCTACCCGTCCCATGTATAAAAAGATAATAAATTCTTCATTTATAAGGATAAGTCAGATAATTGGCCGAGGTATTTGTACACCATTGAGGACATATTTATGAATAAAAATATTGATTTTAGATAATAAAATACCTAAAAAGATACTTATTGTCCCTTTAAACAGAGAATATTTGTGTAACACTTTACAATACGGGTGCACTAATATGCTAGCCTGGGAAAACCCAGACCACTTCCGGCAAATTTAGATTGGCTCTGCAAGTGGGTCTGGCAAAGAGCCCATTGAAACCCATTTCCAATCCGTCGAAATCGCGGCACCAATCAGAAACGTTGGGGCGGGCTTTACACGATGACGACAGAGCCGAGACGCTGGCGCAGATTTTGTACATTACAAAGATGGATGCCGCCGTGGAACATCACAACATCACTCATTCGAATCAGCTATCGCGTCTGTTTCAAGCGATTTAAAATTGTCATTTTCGTTAACACAAACATAGAATTGCTGAGAGTTTCGAGATGTTTCTCCGTCGCTCTGCATACGTCATGACATTCATCGCTCTGATTGGTTTTAGATCTATCCGACGTCCGTTGGTGACGCCCCTGTGGAAATTAATTGTCTGTGGAGCTTTGCCAGACCCTAACTCAGTTACAATTGGTCTGGGTTTTCCCAGGCTACTAATATGCATTAATTCATGCTTAACTAATGCACAGATAATCAGGTGTTAATGTATTACTCATGAATAACTAAACCATTAATTAATTATTACTGCATCAGCAACTAATAAAGATTCTTTATGGTTAATAGATTAAGTAATATATGAATTATCATTAATTAAATGTGTCATAATGTATTCATTTCTTAATAACTTTATTAACTAATAGTGTAAATTAATGCATTAATTACCACAATTGGTAAAAGCAATGTACTTCAACTTCCAGTTGTCTGCTTTAATTAATCATTAACTAATGATTTGCAAATGTATCATTATGTTATGACTTTACTTGTTGAGTAAAGCACATGATTATTAACTAATTGTTAAGTAATATGTCATTTTGGTTTTGACATCCACACTAAGCCATGATTTAAATTTCCAACCATCTACAACCAAGATTTAACTCAGTCAGATGAACTGCCGCATCCAGTACCTTGTTGTTCATGCACAGGAGTGTGTCAGGTTAAGCTTGAGGTCGTGGTACACTGAGAACATGCAGCCGAGCACTGCTATTACATAACACTGTGTCTAGACTGGACAAAGACAATAGAACATCCATTATGATACTACACTGGATGCGGCACGACGCTATCTGACAAAACCCAGACAGTAAACTGATGCCACACTCTATTTCTGACGTACTCCGAGCTCTTGCGCTAGTTCTGTTATGAAGGACAAATGGACTTGCAATGGTCTGTCATGTCCAGTGTCATGTCCTGGTCTCGTCCAGTTAAAACACAGTGTAACAGCAACAGGAGTTCAGATTCGTGTGCTGATATTTGTGTGCAGCCCAACTTACCAATCCTTCAAACACATTCTTTGACATCACATTCACTGCATGTGCAACTGTCAAAACCCATAAATGGCATATTACTTAACAATTAGTTAATAGTCATGTTCCTCAACAAGTCATAACATAATGATACATTTGGAAATCATTGGTTAACGATTAATTAAAGCAGACAACTGAAAGTTGAAGTACATTGCTTTGACCAATTGTGGTAATTAACGCATTAATTTGGACTTTTAGTTAATAAAATATGTTATTAAGAAATTAATACATTGACACATTTAATTCATAACAATTCATATATTACTTAATATATTAACCATATATAATCTTTATTAGTTGCTGATGCAGTAATCATTAATTAATGGTTTAGTTCTTCATTAATCTTACATTAACACATGATTATCTGTGCACTAGTTAAGCATGAATTAATGCATATTAGTGCACCATTATTGTAAAGTGTTACCAATATGGGTTTTCAATATGAATTACATAATTTAAAAACAAAGACTCTAAGCTTTGTAAAGACATAACTGTCCTGTCTGCCTCGCTTTGACTGCTGCGAGTTTGTTTGCTGCGTCTAAGCCTCGTATTAGCTTCGTGTTTCTTTCATTTATTATCATTTATTATAAATTCTAGTTGTTTATACTACTAAATACTGCTTACTCAACATCTCAGATTAACCTGACATTGCTAGCTTCCGTTATTGTCAGCACAACACGCTAACTCGCTAGCCTTTTAACGCACCACCCGTGCGCTCAGTTATTTATTTTTCTCTCGCGTGCCCGCGCCTTTGAGTTCATAAAAGCCCAGGTGAGTAAGAATCAGTCAACAAACACGGTGAGTAATGTCTTCTCCTGTTATTGTCACCTGGACTTCATGTCACATGTTTACCATAGCCTTCTCTTTCGGTAATATAGGCAATATACTGTGTCTGTTCCCCGAACTTGGAAATCCAAAAAACGTTCAAACCCATCTAAGGTTAAAAATTTAATTGATGTTCAACAAATAAAAAACAGATACAATACAAGTGAGCAAATGATAAAGCTTGGGTTGCTGAATATTCGATCTCTTACTTCAAAAGCGCTAATAGTTAATGATAT
Organism: Phoxinus phoxinus; assembly: GCF_949152265.1. Classification (NCBI taxonomy): domain Eukaryota; kingdom Metazoa; phylum Chordata; class Actinopteri; order Cypriniformes; family Leuciscidae; genus Phoxinus; species Phoxinus phoxinus. The sequence goes on along the minus strand of NC_136886.1, from coordinate 20,676,773 downwards.
GATTACAGATTATAACCTAGATGTGCTGTGTTTGACAGAAACCTGGCTAAAACCAAACGATTACATTGCTTTAAATGAGTCAACCCCACAAGATTACGGTTATAAACATGAACATCGTCTGAAATGCAAAGGAGGAGGTGTTGCTGTAATTTATAGTAATATTTTCAAAACCTCTAAGAAATCTAGTTGTAAATATAATTCTTTTGAAGTGTTGGTGCTTAATGTAAAAATATATAGTGTAAACGATAAATCACGTTTGAAAATTCTGCTGGCTACTGTATACAGGCCACCAGGGCACCATACAGACTTTATCAAAGAATTTGTGGACTTTCTATCAGAATTAGTATTGGCTGCAGATAAAGTACTAATTGTTGGTGATTTTAATATACACATAGATAATGAAAAAGATGCATTGGGATTGGCATTTAAAGACATTGTAAACTCAATTGGAGTTAGACAACATGTGTCAGGACCTACTCAATGCCGTAATCATACTCTAGATCTAATACTATCACATGGAATAGATGTTGATGCCGTTGAAATACTGCAGCAGAGCGATGACATCTCAGATCATTATCTAGTCTCATGTAAATTACATTAAGCCAAGGCTACAAAGCCGACTCCGTATTATAAACATGTTAGACCTATCACTTCTGCCACTAAAGATTGCTTTATCAATAATCTTCCAAATCAGTTTCATCATCTCAGCATCCCAGATAGCTTAGAAGAACTTGATATTGCAACAGAAACTTTTAACTCTCTCTTTTCCAGCACTTCTAACACAGTTGCTCCGTTGCGCTTAAAGAAGATTAAAGAACATAGTCCAACGCCGTGGCACAACGAGCACACTCAGGCCCTTAACAGAGCAGCCAGAAAAATGGAGCGCAACTGGAAGAAAACAAAACTAGAGGTATTTCGGATTTCATGGAAGGAGAGCTCGATTGCTCACAGAGAGGCTTTAAAAGCTGCTAGATCTGCTTATTTTTCAACCCTATTAGAAGAAAATAAACATATTCCTAGGTATTTATTTGAAACAGTGGCTAAACTAACGAAAAAGAAAGCTTCAAGCCCAGAAGTTTCCAAGCAACACAGCAGTAATGACTTTATGACCTTCTTCACTTATAAGATCGATAATATCAGGGACAAAATTATAACTATGCAACCGTCTAATACAGTATCGCATCGGGAAGTGCATTGTAGTCTCCCTGAGGGAAAATTTGATTCATTCATTGCTATAGGAGAGGAAGAATTTTGCAAATTCGTCAAATCATCTAAATCGACAACCTGTATGTTAGACCCTATACCGACTAAGCTGCTGAAAGAGATGCTTCCAGATGTCATAGATCCTCTTCTTAATATCATTAATTCATCTTTGTCTCTAGGATACGTACCAAAAACCTTTAAGCTAGCTATGATTAAACCGCTTGTTAAAAAAACGCAACTTGATCCTACAAAATTTGTAAATTACAGGCCGATCTCGAATCTGCCTTTTCTGTCAAAGATATTAGAAAAAGCAGTTTCCTCACAACTGTGCTAGATTAGGCTAGATTATTGTAATGCTCTACTGGGTGGTTGCCCTGCACGCTTAATAAACAAACTACAGCTGGTCCAAAACGCAGCAGCTCGAGTTCTTACCAGAACCAGGAAGTATGACTGTTGTGCTTTCTGTGGAATTCTGTCACTTGTGAAGTTATTATTTATTTACAAATGGAGATATTTATTAACTTATGGAGAAACGTTTGAGTAGCCTAATAGTGTAATGCCCCTTTAAGAGAGGAGTGTGCTGTGAATCATGTGACCGGTAATCATGTGACCGGTTTACTCTGTGAAAAGGAAGTGCGATTCAGTTAGTTGGCAATGACTTTCAACCCGGTGTGCAGCCACTTGGTTTATTACCTGGTTATCCTCTGTGAACCAAAAAGAAAAATAAACAAATAAATGTGGAATACCTGAGTAATATCCTTTGTACACTGGGTTGCCCTTTCCGTGGGAAGAAAAACGGAAGAGTAATAAACCAAAGGCTCGAGCGCGTTTAGCCAAGTCTGCCACTGCCATATCAGCGTTGACCAGTGAAGGAGCACCAAGGGAAGAGGAATAGGCCGAATAGACCTCTCTGTGTGTAACACCGCCTTGGTCAGTGCAGGGAAAGGAAGATGGATTCGGCAGAATTAGTGGCCCTAAAAGGAAAGCGCTCAACAGCACAGGGCTCTTTCAGCAAGAGAGCCAAAAAGCTGTACCTCACTGTAGACCTCCTAGAAAAAAGGGTGCTTATTGACGAGATCAGAGCACTTGGTGTGGACTTTGGAAAGCTGCACGACACTGGTCTCGAATATGTTGATGCTCTAGGAGAAGTGGAAAGCGAGGAGGAAAAAGCAGAGAGAGAAGCGGCTCATGTAGAGGAAAAAATGTCGACATGTCTTGCCACTTATACAGAAACACTCCGGCTCGCTAAGGAGACATTATGGTCCAAATTTGCCTATGTTGATCTTAAATTGTATGCTGACGGTGCAGAAGAGAAATGTACTGAAGTGGAGAACACTGATGTGAAGGAGTTGTCGGAGGACGACTTTCAAGTCCTGAGAGAGGGCCTGGTGGAGAGAATCAAAATGCTTGAGCAGAAGGTGCTTGAATGGGAAGGTTCTGTCCCTGAAGCCAAGACAACAGTGTATAAACAACAGCTATACAAGCTAGTCAACAGACTGCATGACTGGGTGCGGAGCTGTCAAAAGTGGAAGCGGACAAAAGATGTCGACAGGGGAGAAGAGGTTGAAGAAGCAGGTACTGAGGAAGAGCATAGCGAGTCCGGCGAGGGGGCCACTAGAGCTGGCACGCAGCCCCAAATCCCTAGTGTAACACCTGTACCCAGTACTGGAGCACCTGCGTTTCCATGTGCTGATGAGACACATGATGGCAGGTTGTTTGCCTGCAAAGCCTTTAGGGAGATGGATCTCCAGAGGAGAAAGAGCCATCTAAATACCCATGGGATATGCAATCGGTGCTTGTTCTTCCATCTAAAGGATGACCGTTGCAACCCGAAGTTCCTCTGCAGTAAAATGGTCTGCCGCAAAGAAGAGCCTCACCACTATCTGCTCTGCCCCAAGTCCATTGCTCAAGAAAAAGATGCTGGCAGCGAGGTGCAAGGTACCAAAAGGGTGGAGAGAAAAGGCATCGGGCTGACCAACAAGCAAGAAGAGCTCCTGGCGAAAGTCACTCTGGAGTTAAGAGCAGAATTCAGGAAGGCATTTTCCAACAAAACCTTAACCACGATTTGCACTGCTGGAGGTAGACTGAAAGAGTACCCAGTTATAATGATGTTACTGGAAGTGACAACTAACTCAGGCCAGCTGATAGGCACTCTTATTGACCTTGCCTCTGACACTAACTATATAACAAACAACGCTGCCCAGCGCCTTGGACTGATTGGTGAGTGCATCAAGTTAATTGTCCATGGAATAGGAGGGATGAAAACGACAGTCATAACCAAGAGGTACTCCCTGCGACTAAGAGTGAAGACCATCAAGGGGACGGTAATGGAACTGCTCTGCTACGGCCTGGAGAGTATTGCAGAGATAAGTCAGCCTGTCACTCCGCAACAACTGCAAAAGATCTTTACTTACGTCGCTGCAGAAGAGCTGGTCCACCCTGAGAGCATCAATCTTCTGATCAGCCACAGGGAAGGTCGTCTAGTTCCACAGCCGTTCAAGTTGGTGGGAGATCTAGTACTCTGGGACGGCCCATTGGGCAAAACTGTTGGTGGTACTCACCCTGATCTCTTCGAGGTGGTCGACTTGATGCTGAACCAGTCTGAAACTCACTTTGCAAGGTCTATGAGAACATCCTCAAAGGTGTACAGGGAGGTCCTTGTGGACACCAAAGACCTGAGTGAGGACCGAACAAGGATGGAAGAAGTGACCCTCAGCAGCACCACTGCCACGAATAAGGAGGTGTTTGAGTGGTTCAAGTGGGATAGTATTGGAGCAGCGTGTGACCCGAAATGCGGGAGCTGCAAGTGCAGCAAGTGCCCTCCGGGAGGTAAAGAGATGACCCTTGGAGAAGAAAGTGACTTAGAAAAGATAAAGGACTGCCTCTCTTATGTGCTAGCGGACAAACACAGTGATGCCCCACACTGGGATGCGGCCTACCCATGGAAAGTAAGCCCAGCGATTCTGCCAGATAACCGCCGAGCAGTGGAAGCAACCTTCAAGAACACAGAGGCCCGGCTGTCAAGAGAACCTGTGTGGAAAGCGGCATATGGAGAGCAGATCTGCGAGATGGTATCCAGGGGAGCAGCCATCGAGCTCACGAAGGAAAAGATCAAGGGCTGGAACGGCCCAATCTGGTACATCAGTCATCTGGTTGCCCCGAATCCTCATTCTAGCTCAACGCCAGTGAGGATGGAACAGTAGCCAGGAGTTTAGAGGGTTGAGCCTGAACAACCTTCTGCACAAAGGCCCTGATGTCCTTAACCCGATCCGAGGTGTCTTGCTAAGATTCAGGAGCAGATTGTATGCTGCTCTTGGCGATGTTAAGAAAATGTATAATTCAGTGTGGCTGAAGGAGGAGGAGGTCCACCTCCATCGATTCCTCTGGAGGGATAACCCCGAAGATGAAATTGGTGTGTTTGCTGTCGTCAGGGTCAACATCGGCGACAAGCCTGCCGGATGCATCGCTCAGGTTGCCATGAGAGAGACGGCAAATCTGCCTCAGTTCTTATCCATGGTTGAAGAGCGCCGGATCCTGACAGAGGATTGTTATGTGGACGACATCTTGACGTCGCATGATGATCTCCAAACTCTGATTAGAACGACCAAAGGAGTGGAAGAGATCCTAAAAGCAGGTGGCTTCTCCCTCAAGCCTTGGGTCCTAACAGGCCAAAGTGGGAGGAGTGGAAAACCCACTGACCCCAGCAACATCAGGTCAACAGAGCCCAAGACCCTGATACTCCCCAACCAGATGCGGGACGAGGATAATAAGGCATTGGGATTGGGATATGAACCTGAATCTGACAAACTCCGTGTGCTGACGTCTGTGAATTTCTCAAGGAGGCGAGGAAAGATGAGGACCGGTTTGGATCTACGAGAGGATGAGATCAGAGGCAGCACCTCCGACCCTCTCACCAGATGCATGCTGCTGAGTCAGATCGCAGGGTTCTATGACCCCATCGGCCTGGCCTCACCTGCCAAGCAACGAGGAGTGATGCTCGTAAGAGAGTCCTTTCAGGAAGCAGGAAGAGACCATCCCTCCAAGGACACCTGGGACAATCCTCTTTCGCCACGTCTCCGAGAGGTTGCAATAAAACTCTTTGAGCAATATGTGAGGCTTGGCCAACTCAGATTCGACAGGAGTCTCACACCCCTGGGAGCCATAGGGCGCCCAATGGGGATCACGTTTTCCGATGGGAGTGAAGCTTCCTACGGAGCCGTTCTTTACCTGCGGTGGGAGACAGAAGATGGATTCCAAGTCAAGCTGGTTGAATCAAAGGCCAAGCTCACCCCTCTAGACCAGAAAGATGATGTCATTAAATCAGAGCTGTGCGGGGCTGTCTTTGCATCCCGCCTGAAGACATACTTCGAGAAGCACTGCTACATTAAGATCGATCGGTGGATCCATTTTGTTGATAGTCAGACAATCCTGGGAGCTATTCAGAAAGATAGCTATGGCTATCAGACATATTTTGCAAACCGGATTGGAGAAATCCAAAAGGCCGGATCAGTAGAGAGCTGGAGGTGGGTCGAAGGAAGACAGAACATCGCCGACCTCATTACAAGGGGGGCATCCCCAGAGGAGCTTGCTGAAGGATCAGTCTGGCAGGAAGGCCCAGAATTTTTGAAATTGCCTGAATCAGATTGGCCTGTGAAAACTGCCAGGGAGATCAACCCCTTTGTTGCTGAAGAGATTGGGGGACTTCAGAGGAAGGCGTTCTCGGCACTGGTCACAGCAGGAGCCCAACCCGGGAAATGGTCAGGCCCAACCAGTGTTGCACTTGTGCGCCTTGTGGACCCCCGAAGGTTTACTTCACTGGCACGGTTATGCGGGACTATAGCTTGGATGAGACAAGCAGTAGAAATCTGGCTGGGCTATAACCTGGCCCCAGTTCGGTCAAAGTGGGAGGCAAGACCATACCTGTCTGTGGAAGAAAGAGCAACAGCTTTCATAGATCTAGCTCTCGAAACTCAAGATGGTGTCGAGTTCCGGGATACTACCCTGGATCGCCTGGTTGTTCAGAAAGAGGAAAATACAGGATTCTTGCTCTACGGAGGGAGAATCCAACGCTGGAATGAGGATAGAGTGTCTGTACCGCTAATCCCATGCCAGTCATGGCTCGCAACCCTACTGGCCAGAGAGGCACATGAAGAAAACCATGAAGGTGTTGCCTCTACCCTTTTACGGACAAGAAAGAAAGCCTGGATCGTGCAGGGACGAAGAACAGTTAAGAAGGTGCTGAACAACTGTGTCACCTGTAGAAAGCAAAGAGCCAAGATGTGCCAGCAAGTAATGAGTGATCTTCCTCAAGAGCGTACCAGAAGAGCAAGCCCATTCGAGTATACAACCCTCGACCTTTTTGGCCCCTTCGTTGTGATAGACGCTGTTAAAAGGAGGACAAGTAAGAAGGTCTGGGGTATTGTTTTCTGTTGTATGGCCTCGAGAGCTGTCCATGCGGACCTCACCAATGACCAGTCAGCAGAAAGCGTCCTTCAAGCATACTCCAGCTTTGTTGCTCTGAGGGGGTATCCGAGGAAACTATGGTCCGACAGAGGAACCAACTTCGTTGGCGCCAAGTAGGCCTTGTGTGAGCTGCATAAACATCTGGCTTGCCTGCAGGCTGCGTCTATAGAAGATGTAGCCGCTAAGAACAGGACTGAGTGGAAGTGGGATTTTCACCCTGCAGATGCACCTCACAGGAATGGAGCTGCGGAGGCTGCTGTGAAACTTTTGAAGAGAGCACTCATGAGCCTCGGAGGAGCTACAGGGTCTCTTACATGGGGGGAGCTCCAAACTCTGTTCTATCAGGCAGCCAATCTGACAAACGAACGTCCAATCGATGCCAGAGCTAAAGAACAGGAAGACTCGGTCAAGTATTTAACACCCAACTCCCTCATACTGGGTCGGGCATCGCTTGGAGGAGACACCAGCGGCCTTGACCTAGAGACCCATCCCTGGCGTCGTTTAAGGGATATTCAAATCGGAGTGGACCAGTTCTGGGCAAAGTGGAGGGAACCAGCTGGCCCAAATCTGTTCATTCAAAATAAGTGGCACCGGATAGAGAGGAACGTCAAAGTCGGTGATCTCGTCTGGATTGCTGACCCAAATGCTTTGAGGCAAATGCGGTTTCTGACAGTTTATCCTGACAGTAAAGGAATTGTCAGGGACGCTGACATCGCAACATGTGCAGGCCTTCCTGTTTCCCTGGTGGGTGGCCGGAAGAAGAGTTCTTCACTGCCCATGACAGTTATCAGAAGAGACGTAAGAAGACTGGTGGTTCTTCTCCCGGTGGAGGACGATACTTATTCCACCCCAGTCACCATGACACCCGCCTCTTCCTAAATCCCTGTCACCCTGTCACCGCCCTTACCCTCGTTGGCTGGTTGGTGCAAGCCTAGCGCTGCCTCCATGCCCATCACATTGCACATATATGAAGAAGTAAGAGCATGCACATCCCATACCTCGCATACCCTGGCAGTGCACCACATACCTGCCCAAGGGATGTGATAGACTTGTACATTGGACTAAGCTGCTCCTCCATCGTTCATGCCTTCATAAGACATTTACACATAGCTATTGTGCAAATCTAAAGGGCTGTGTTAAAAAAAAAAAAAGAAAAAAAAAGAAAAAGTGTGGACAAATAAAGAGGGCGTCACTAAGAGGGTGATTTTAGTAAGTTCCCTGGATAATAAGATCTGGAACTTAAGTGGGAGGTGTTGTGCTTTCTGTGGAATTCTGTCACTTGTGAAGTTATTATTTATTTATTTATTTACAAATGGAGATATTTATTAACTTATGGATAAATGTTTGAGTAGCCTAATAGTGTAATGCCCCTTTAAGAGAGGAGTGTGCTGTGAATCATGTGACCGGTAATCATGTGACCGGTTTACTCTGTGAAAAGGAAGTGCGATTCAGTTAGTTGGCAATGACTTTCAACCCGGTGTGCAGCCACTTGGTTTATTACCTGGTTATCCTCTGTGAACCAAAAAGAAAAAGAAACAAATACATGTGGAATACCTGAGTAATATGTGACCCGCCACGGAAACCAGGGACACAAGTCGGCAGCACAACTTACGAGCAAAATGAGAAAGAAGCGTTTTTTTTCAAAACTGGTGATTTTCGCTTTTTTGCAGAATCTGTTAGTTGAGATCACGAAGAAGCCTCTCCATGTTTTAGATATCAATATTGGTATATTTAAAATCGTACATTTTTAGGTTGAAATCGGCTTGTTTTGTGAGATTCTAGCTCGCAGTAGGGGCGTGTCATTGTCTGTGTGTATTTCCATACTGGATAAGCCGGCTTTTGTTTCTTTTGTTATTGCCCCCGCCCTCCAAGGGAACAGCGTTTTAGGACTGGGCGATATATTGATATATTTTTTAAATGGGATATGGAATTAGACCATATCGCATCGATATAGTTCAAAGTTGCGCTGTGATTCTTGCTGCAAGCAGTCTGCTGCGTGCTTTTGTAGCAGTCTGCGTCTCAACAGCCCAGTGTACAACGCGACAAATACTCACATTAAATGTTTACGTAGAGGAACAGGACACTGCAGTTCTCAAAAGTTCATTATTTGCATGTGCTTTAAAGCCTTGCCGGTTAAACATGTCATTCGCTGCTGAAGCGCTGTTCTAATGCGCTTTTCTGAGCACAAACAGCCGACACGCGCATGCACTAAAAGCCTGTCTAACAGCGCCTGGATACTGGACTAAGTTATCTTTCGAGTCTTTTTGAGCTAATACTGTCAAATACACTCAAGGTTTACATAAAGAAAGTTGGTTATGTCTAAACTGAAAGCAAACCGAGAAAATTGAGAGAAATCTGCGTGTCATATTATGCGTACATATTAGACGCGTTGCTTTCAGGTCTTAAAGAGACAGTAGCCCTAATAGTAACATGCTGCCACTTGTCCTTAAAGGGATTGTTCACCCAAAAATAAACATTTTGTCATTCTTTACTCACTCTAATGTTGTTCCAAACCTGTATTTATTTATTTATTGTGCTGAACACAAAAGAAGATATTTGGAAGAATGTGGGTAACCAGACAGTTGCTGGTCCCCATTGACTACCATAGGAAATAAATATAGAAGTCACTGGGGAACATCAACTGTTTGGTTACCCACATTCTTCCAAATAACTTCAACAGAAGAAAGAAACTTATTCAGGTTTGAGAGAGTAAATGATGACAATTAAACATTTGGGGAGAACTATCCATTTAATGTTAATAAAACAACATCACACACTGCTCTTGACTGAGAACTTTAATAGTAACTTTAATAAGAATCAATGTATAATTTATACAGTGAAGTCCATATTTGGCTTTGACTTTCACTGTACATTTGCTCTCACTTTGAGTAAAAAATATCGGTATATATATATATCATATATCGATTATTCAGCCTAAATATATCGGGATAAGACTTTTGGTCCATATCGCCCAGCCCTACAGCGTGGTTACTTATTATGCAGCGCTCTAGCGGCTCTATCTGATATCAAAAGAGTTGTCTATACAGTTTTATCGGTAGATGCTAAGAGACATTTATTTATATATTACCTGTTTGCAAACTTTTTTTTTTTCTTTGATGGCACATTTTCCTGACCTTTTTGCTCCCCCATGTGCTTTACAGGGGGTATGGCTTATCTAAATGAGATGTAAATGAGCCCTATTGTCACTCCCAGCAGCAGAGAGAGGTGAGAACTGCTCAATCTTTAGAGGCAGATTTCTCCACTTTTAATTTTTTTGAGTGCCTACCTTCAAATGGCCACAACTTCTCCAAATATTATCAGATTTCCATGTGTTACACATCGTTGGAAAGCTTGGAGACTACACTTTCAGAATCTGGTAATAACTCAAAATGCCCCAGAACCGACATGTGTCCTTACTTTCCGTGACCGGTCACATATCCTTTGTACACTGGGTTGCCCTTTCCGTGGGAAGAAAAACGGAACAATGACCATATATTAGCCCAGTTCTGTCAACACTGCATTGGCTGCCTATTAAACATTGTATAAATTTTAAAATATTGCTGATCACTTACAAAAATAGTTTAGCTCCGCAGTACTTGAGCGAGCTCTTAACGCATTATAGTACTTCACGTCTACTGCGATCTCAAAATTCCGGCCAGTTAATAATACCTAGAATATCAAAATCGACTGCTGGCGGTAGATCCTTTTCCTATTTAGCACCAAAACTTTGGAACAGTCTTCCTAACATTGTCCGGAAAGCAGACACACTCTGTCAGTTCAAATCTAGACTAAAAACACATCTCTTCGGCCTAGCATACACATAACACATTATAGACTTCTTTAATTCAATGTTAGGCTGCATAGTTTAGAACAGCCGGGACCGGGAACAATTCCCGTAAATCCCGATGTACTTGGTACATCATAAGAAGGATGGCGTCTACGCTAATATCAGTCTCTCTGTCTATCCCGAGATTCACCGCTGTCCACCGGAACCAGGCCGTATCCAGATCTGATGAAGGACCAGCGGCAGGACACGACGACGCCGCTGACCTGAAGTGTCAACCAGTCTCTCCTCCTCTCCACTCCGACTTCAACCAACCGGAACTGGACAAATACTCTGATTCATTCTGACTTCTGACCTGTTATGCTCCTGAATATATCATCCACTGTTCGCTCGTTGGCCAGAGGAGAACTGGCCCCCGACTGAGCCTGGGTTCTCCCAAGGTTTTTTTCTCCATTCTGTCACCTGATGGAGTTTTGGTTCCTTGCCGCTGTTGCCTTGCCTTCTGGCTTGCTTAGTTGGGGACATTAATATTCAACAATATTATAGATCTGCCTTAAGGTGGACGATGAAGAGAGCACTCATGAGCCTCGGAGGAGCTACAGGGTCTCTTACATGGGGGGAGCTCCAAACTCTGTTCTATCAGGCAGCCAATCTGACAAACGAACGTCCAATCGATGCCAGAGCTAAAGAACAGGAAGACTCGGTCAAGTATTTAACACCCAACTCCCTCATACTGGGTCGGGCATCGCTTGGAGGAGACACCAGCGGCCTTGACCTAGAGACCCATCCCTGGCGTCGTTTAAGGGATATTCAAATCGGAGTGGACCAGTTCTGGGCAAAGTGGAGGGAACCAGCTGGCCCAAATCTGTTCATTCGACATAAGTGGCACCGGATAGAGAGGAACGTCAAAGTCGGTGATCTCGTCTGGATTGCTGACCCAAATGCTTTGAGAGGTCAGTTTCGTCTGGGCCGGTTTCTGACAGTTTATCCTGACAGTAAAGGAATTGTCAGGGACGCTGACATCGCAACATGTGCAGGCCTTCCTGTTTCCCTGGTGGGTGGCCGGAAGAAGAGTTCTTCACTGCCCATGACAGTTATCAGAAGAGACGTAAGAAGACTGGTGGTTCTTCTCCCGGTGGAGGACGATACTTATTCCACCCCAGTCACCATGACACCCGCCTCTTCCTAAATCCCTGTCACCCTGTCACCGCCCTTACCCTCGTTGGCTGGTTGGTGCAAGCCTAGCGCTGCCTCCATGCCCATCACATTGCACATATATGAAGAAGTAAGAGCATGCACATCCCATACCTCGCATACCCTGGCAGTGCACCACATACCTGCCCAAGGGATGTGATAGACTTGTACATTGGACTAAGCTGCTCCTCCATCGTTCATGCCTTCATAAGACATTTACACATAGCTATTGTGCAAATCTAAAGGGCTGTGTTAAAAAAAAAAAAGAAAAAGTGTGGACAAATAAAGAGGGCGTCACTAAGAGGGTGATTTTAGTAAGTTCCCTGGATAATAAGATCTGGAACTTAAGTGGGAGGTGTTGTGCTTTCTGTGGAATTCTGTCACTTGTGAAGTTATTATTTATTTATTTATTTACAAATGGAGATATTTATTAACTTATGGATAAATGTTTGAGTAGCCTAATAGTGTAATGCCCCTTTAAGAGAGGAGTGTGCTGTGAATCATGTGACCGGTAATCATGTGACCGGTTTACTCTGTGAAAAGGAAGTGCGATTCAGTTAGTTGGCAATGACTTTCAACCCGGTGTGCAGCCACTTGGTTTATTACCTGGTTATCCTCTGTGAACCAAAAAGAAAAATAAACAAATACATGTGGAATACCTGAGTAATATGTGACCCGCCACGGAAACCAGGGACACAAGTCGGCAGCACAACTTACGAGCAAAATGAGAAAGAAGCGTTTTTTTTCAGAACTGGTGATTTTCGCTTTTTTGCAGAATCTGTTAGTTGAGATCACGAAGAAGCCTCTCCATGTTTTAGATATCAATATTGGTATATTTAAAATCGTACATTTTTAGGTTGAAATCGGCTTGTTTTGTGAGATTCTAGCTCGCAGTAGGGGCGTGTCATTGTCTGTGTGTATTTCCATACTGGATAAGCCGGCTTTTGTTTCTTTTGTTATTGCCCCCGCCCTCCAAGGGAACAGCGTTTTAGGACTGGGCGATATATTGATATATTTTTTAAATGGGATATGGAATTAGACCATATCGCATCGATATAGTTCAAAGTTGCGCTGTGATTCTTGCTGCAAGCAGTCTGCTGCGTGCTTTTGTAGCAGTCTGCGTCTCAACAGCCCAGTGTACAACGCGACAAATACTCACATTAAATGTTTACGTAGAGGAACAGGACACTGCAGTTCTCAAAAGTTCATTATTTGCATGTGCTTTAAAGCCTTGCCGGTTAAACATGTCATTCGCTGCTGAAGCGCTGTTCTAATGCGCTTTTCTGAGCACAAACAGCCGACACGCGCATGCACTAAAAGCCTGTCTAACAGCGCCTGGATACTGGACTAAGTTATCTTTCGAGTCTTTTTGAGCTAATACTGTCAAATACACTCAAGGTTTACATAAAGAAAGTTGGTTATGTCTAAACTGAAAGCAAACCGAGAAAATTGAGAGAAATCTGCGTGTCATATTATGCGTACATATTAGACGCGTTGCTTTCAGGTCTTAAAGAGACAGTAGCCCTAATAGTAACATGCTGCCACTTGTCCTTAAAGGGATTGTTCACCCAAAAATAAACATTTTGTCATTCTTTACTCACTCTAATGTTGGTCCAAACCTGTATTTATTTATTTATTGTGCTGAACACAAAAGAAGATATTTGGAAGAATGTGGGTAACCAGACAGTTGCTGGTCCCCATTGACTACCATAGGAAATAAATATAGAAGTCACTGGGGAACATCAACTGTTTGGTTACCCACATTCTTCCAAATAACTTCAACAGAAGAAAGAAACTTATTCAGGTTTGAGAGAGTAAATGATGACAATTAAACATTTGGGGAGAACTATCCATTTAATGTTAATAAAACAACATCACACACTGCTCTTGACTGAGAACTTTAATAGTAACTTTAATAAGAATCAATGTATAATTTATACAGTGAAGTCCATATTTGGCTTTGACTTTCACTGTACATTTGCTCTCACTTTGAGTAAAAAATATCGGTATATATATATCATATATCGATTATTCAGCCTAATTATATCAGGATAAGACTTTTGGTCCATATCGCCCAGCCCTACAGCGTGGTTACTTATTATGCAGCGCTCTAGCGGCTCTATCTGATATCAAAAGAGTTGTCTATACAGTTTTATCGGTAGATGCTAAGAGACATTTATTTATATATTACCTGTTTGCAAACTTTTTCTTTTTCTTTGATGGCACATTTTCCTGACCTTTTTGCTCCCCCATGTGCTTTACAGGGGGTATGGCTTATCTAAATGAGATGTAAATGAGCCCTATTGTCACTCCCAGCAGCAGAGAGAGGTGAGAACTGCTCAATCTTTAGAGGCAGATTTCTCCACTTTTATTTTTTTTGAGTGCCTACCTTCAAATGGCCACAACTTCTCCAAATATGATCAGATTTCCATGTGTTACACATCGTTGGAAAGCTTGGAGACTACACTTTCAGAATCTGGTAATAACTCAAAATGCCCCAGAACCGACATGTGTCCTTACTTTCCGTGACCGGTCACATATCCTTTGTACACTGGGTTGCCCTTTCCGTGGGAAGAAAAACGGAACAATGACCATATATTAGCCCAGTTCTGTCAACACTGCATTGGCTGCCTATTAAACATTGTATAAATTTTAAAATATTGCTGATCACTTACAAAGCACTAAATAGTTTAGCTCCGCAGTACTTGAGCGAGCTCTTAACGCATTATAGTACTTCACGTCTACTGCGATCTCAAAATTCCGGCCAGTTAATAATACCTAGAATATCAAAATCGACTGCTGGCGGTAGATCCTTTTCCTATTTAGCACCAAAACTTTGGAACAGTCTTCCTAACATTGTCCGGAAAGCAGACACACTCTGTCAGTTCAAATCTAGACTAAAAACACATCTCTTCGGCCTAGCATACACATAACACATTATAGACTTCTTTAATTCAATGTTAGGCTGCATAGTTTAGAACAGCCGGGACCGGGAACAATTCCCGTAAATCCCGATGTACTTGGTACATCATAAGAAGGATGGCGTCTACGCTAATATCAGTCTCTCTGTCTATCCCGAGATTCACCGCTGTCCACCGGAACCAGGCCGTATCCAGATCTGATGAAGGACCAGCGGCAGGACACGACGACGCCGCTGACCTGAAGTGTCAACCAGTCTCTCCTCCTCTCCACTCCGACTTCAACCAACCGGAACTGGACAAATACTCTGATTCATTCTGACTTCTGACCTGTTATGCTCCTGAATATATCATCCACTGTTCGCTCGTTGGCCAGAGGAGAACTGGCCCCCGACTGAGCCTGGGTTCTCCCAAGGTTTTTTTCTCTATTCTGTCACCTGATGGAGTTTTGGTTCCTTGCCGCTGTTGCCTTGCCTTCTGGCTTGCTTAGTTGGGGACATTAATATTCAACAATATTATAGATCTGCCTTAAGGTGGACGATGATGAAATTGTTTTTTGTATTATTTTCATGTTATCACTGTGAAGCTGCTTTGATTTGTATCAAAGCAGCTTTTTACAATACAGATAGTTCTGTATTGTAAAAAGCGCTATATAAATAAAAGTGACTTGACTTTACTTGACCACCAACAGGATGGCTCCCGTCCACTCGTAGGCTCTGCCCCTGCCTCTTTCATTAGGCAGCACCTACCAGCTAACTTCAAGACCTGGACGAAGGATGGGGCCTACACCAAATAACTTTGAGACAGAGCTTGTCGAGGGTTTATTTATTTGATTTTGTCTGTAAAATCATTTAATAAAATATAATTCATTCGAGAATCCTCCCGAGTCTTTTTGGTAGAACCATACTCTCCATGCCTCTACTCTAAAAATTTTTTTTGGCACAATCAGACAATGGTGGGTGGAGTTAGTGTAAATAGCCTCTTGCACTTGGTGTAAAACAGACACTCTGAATTTTTTTTAAAATAAGACAAAATACTTTTCAGTGAAGACAGGAGAATGGAACACAGAATTAGAAAAAGAAACCACCAGCATATTGGTAAGGTCGTTCTTCTTTTAGAATAGAAGAAAGGAAATTAAATCGAGTTGTTTAAATTTACAGACACCCTAAAGTGGCCTTGACTATATCATCTACCAATCCCCAAAAGCATTTCTCTGTGCTGTCTCCACATATAGGTATTCTGATAACCACTTCTGAAAAACAATTATGGTGAGTTATGAATGTGAAACAGTGTGTGTGTATGTGTGCGTGCACACAGAAAGCGGGGGAAGGGAGGGAGATAAGCTCACTGGTATAGATATGGTCTTGCAGTCTTGTGTCGCTGCCTCTTGGAGGGGGCAAATGGAAAGGGCAGAGCAAATTTCACGCCTCTGCCACCATCTTTTCAAGCTATAGTCATTCACTACCACCAATCCCTCTTTCTGCCCTCATCTCCCCATCCCCCTATCCCCACAGTCAGAAAATGACAAAAGCACAGAAATCCATCTCCAGCTAAACCAGCATATTATCATCTGCCTAACGAGAGAGAAAAAGAGAGGGAGAGAAAATTTCCATTTCAGTGTTCTAGCCACAGTCACAGAGCTGTTTCCCATATGCACAGGGACAACGTTTGGTTAATTGGAGATGTTAAATGGCCTATTTATCATGTGTCCAACACCTCTCCACCAGCACATGCCTAATTAATGCACATAACTGCATAATAGGATTGCAATTAGGTTATTTAGATGCTACAACACAGTGTTGACATGTCCCCACCTGTGTGTCAGCTGAACGCTGTACCGTGCTTATTTTAGCTGCTGCTTTCCTAACAGTGATGTGTTAGAACCAGCAGGATGCCTCTTTTTGCTGCATTTTTGCAGCTAATTTTTAATTGCACATAACAGGATGAGAAAGTTTTTGGATTTCAGTTGTTGTGGATGAATGTATATTCCAACAGTATGCAATGTTGATTCCTTTGTTTCCACAGCCATTCTAAGTGACAGTGATAAGATGGGGTACTTTGTTTCAGACCCCTGGCAGCCATACACTAGACAGTTTCCCATGGGAGGTATGGGTCTGGGTGGGGGCTTTCAGACATCCCGACCTTCATTTTGAAGTCTTTCAGACCAGAGAGTAGATTGCAGCCACAACTGTTTGCCAAGGACACTTAAAGGTTATTAAGACTGCATTATTTTAGTGAATATGACATTAGACAAAATGTTTCCCAACATCACAACTCATAGATTTTCTTTGTCCAGATTTCAATGAACATCAAGACATGAAGACTTTCTGTTTTTTTTCTCGAAATAGCTTTTAATAGAAACACAGTTTGCAGGAAGGCAGCAATAACAGATGTAGGGGTGCCAGCCGTGTCTCGGCGTGATTAAAAAGCCTGTTTGGATAAATAGACCTATGACTGATGGTTCATTATTAGCTTAACTGCAAATACTGTTCAGATATTACCTCATTGATAACATCTGATTCTCTTACTTCTGCTACATTTATAATGTGTTATTTCTACCAAACCAACCAATAATGAATTCCCTCTTATCCCATTCATGAATATCCTTCTAATTTGAGGTAAAGTGTTAGAGGGCAAAGTAATTCCCTTGCTGGAATGCAAGGATGCGGTCATGGAAATATGGATTTTCACAGTTTATTCATGTGTAAAATCCCATTTGGGAAGAGTTGGGATATGAGCCCTTCAGCTCCAGTAATGTGTGACTAAAACAGGCTTTTTAATCACATGTCGGACGACGAACATAATTACAGCCTCTCCATTGCGACTTCTGAAGAGGACTGGCCGGGCTCTGTCGACCCCCACCCGTCCCAGTCGAGTGCTAGCATCCCAGCTAGCACCAACTCGGATGCGGAGATGCTCAGGATCCTCACTGCGGCTGTCGCGGACCTCAGCCTCGAGTGGGCCTCGCCTGAGGAGCCTCCTCGAAGTCGGCTGGACGGTTGGTTTCTGATGGGGCGCCAGCAGGCCCCTCGCCACAGACTCGTTCTTTCCTGGGGTCCATCAAGAACTGAGTAAAACGTGGCGTGCTCCCTAATCAGCACGCACGGGCTCCTACGTTTCTGCAACGCTCTCCTCCATGGACGGCACGGCGGAAAAGGGCTACGAGTCGTTGCCGCCCCTCAAAGAGGCCGTGGCCACTCACCTCTGCCCGAACGCTAGCCTACCCTGCCGCAGCACGTCAGCTCTCGCCGGATGCTCTTTGCCGCCTCCGGTCAAGCCGCTTCTGCCCTGCACACGATGGCCGTGCTGCAGGTCTACCAGGCCAAACTACTCCAGTCGATGGACAAGACTGGCCCGGACCCTGAGGCCTTCCGTGATCTCAGAAGCGCCACGGACCTAATCTTGCATGCTACCAAGGCTACAGCGCAGGCTATCGGACATAGCATAGCTAACCTGGTTGTGCTTGAGCGCCATCTCTAGCTCAACCCACAGCCATCTCTAGTTCTACCCACAGCCTCTGCGCCAGAGCAAAAGACGGGGTACGTGTCTCGCTATAGCCGGACCACCCTCGAAGAAGCCCACCATTCTCGCAGCCCCCTGTTCAGCTCAGGTGGCTGGAGAATTTTGTATTGCAGCAAACGGGCCCGCTGCACTGCGCGCGCCCCAGCACACAAACGCAGAATCACAACATAAAGGTGTCCGGTCCCCCTGTGTTAGGCGGCCCGTCCCTAAACATGTGTCAAACCCTAGCCACAAAGGCCCTGGCCTGGCAATCCATTCCCAGTGTGTCGAGTTGGGTTATAAACACAATAAAGCGAGGCTACTCACTCCAGTTTGCTCGCAGACCCCCAAAGTTTCAGGCGGTTCTCGAGACTTCGGTGAGAAGCAGCGTGTGTCACATGCTTCGCTCTGAACTACAAAATCTTTTAGCAAAAAGGGCAATAGAATTGGTTCCCCCCACGCTAAAACACTCGGGGTTTTACAGACGTCATTTTCTAGTCCCAAAGAAAGACGGCGGAATCAGACCCATACTAGATTTGAGACATTTGAACAAAGCTCTCATGAGACGGCCATTCAGAATGTTAACTATAAAACAAATACTCGCGCAGGTTCGCCCAGGGGATAGGTTTTTCACTGTGAATCTGAAAGACGCATACTTTCATATCCAGATAGTCCCTCATCACAGGCCATTCTTGAGATTCGCCTTCGAGGGCCGGGCTTATCAATACACAGTCCTTCCGTACGGCCTGTCCGAGCGTCCATGCATTTATGAGGTGCATGATTTATAATGCATGAGATGCATGATGCATGAAGTGCATGAGATTTATAAATGTCCATGCATTTACAAAGTGCATGGACACTATCTCCCCTGAGACATCAGGGCGTGTGCGTACTGAATTATCTTGACGACTGGCTGATTTTGGCGCAGTCGCGGGCCGAACTGCTGATGCACAGGGATTTGATTCTCGGCCATTTGCAATGCCTGGGACTAAAAATACATTTGGCCAAAAGCAAACTAACACCCAGCCAGAATGTGGTCTTTCTGGGCACAGTTATAGACTCTACAACTATGAGAGTGCGTCTCACAGCAGAGCGCGCGCTTTCTATACAACGGCTTACAGCCTCCTTCAAAAGGAGCTCAAAAGGAGTTTCAGAAATTTCTCGGTCTCATGGCAGCCGCATCGCCAGTACCCCATATGGGACTACTTCATATGCGCCCGCTTCAGCACTGGCTCAAGCGCCGCGTGCCAGCTCATGCATGGCAGTCGGGCAGCATGCGCATTACGGTGAATCACAGCTGTTTGCGTACTCTGATTCCCTGGCGGGATCAAAGCTGGTACCAAGAGGGTGTGACCATGGAAGTGGCCTCCGGATGGAAAGTGGTCTTCACAGATGCCTCCAACCAAAGTTGGAGTGCGTTGCACGAGGACAAGCCTGCCTCCGAGCTCTGGTCGAGCACGGAGTGGAGCTTACACATCAACTGCCTAGAAATGGCAGCAGTTTGTTTGGCCCTGAAAGCATTTCTGACGGACCTCAAGGGACACCACGTCTTAGTCCGCACGGACAACACGTCGGTGGTGTCAATCAATCGCCAGAGCGCCTCACACAGGCGAATGGGACGATCTGGCACCCCGTCCCGACTTGTGGGCCCTACATGCGTGGCTCATCAACGGGTACCCTGGGACCTCCACGAGAAGGTTCTGAACACAATTTCTGAGACTAAAGGCCGGTCTACCAGGCGCCTCTACGCTTTGAAGTGGTCAGTGTTCTCCAGCTGGTGCTCGGATAGACACTTTGAACCCCAGTCATACGAGGTATCAGTGATACTCTCCTTCCTACAGGAGCTGCTGGACGTGGGTCGTTCAATATGTGGCAGCCAAAGCAGCTCATCATGCTCCGGTGGCTGGCCAATCACTGGGAAGGAATGACTTGGTCGTATGTTTTCTGAAGGGAGCTAGGAGGATGAATCCTGCCGTGGGACCTCTCCACGGTCCTCAGGGCCTTGAAAGGTTCGCCATTTGACCGCTTCAGTCAGTTGATCTCAAACCGCTTTTGCTAAAGACCACTCTCCTGTTGCCACTGGCGTCTATCAAGTGAGTGGGAGATTTGCAGGCGCTCTCCGTTTGGTATAGGTGACTCGAAAATTAACTCTGAAACCCAAGCATGGCTACATGCCCAAGGTGCTCTCTACACCGTTTAGAGCACAGGTGATTTCATTTTTGGCTTTTCCTCCTTCCGATGGGGACGGGGAAGTCAATTTGCTTTGCCCTGTTAGGGCTCTGAAGGTCTATTCGGAGCACTCCGCATCCTATAGGCAGTCAGAACAGCTCTTTGTCTGCTTCGATGGCCGGTCCAAAGGGGCTCCTGTCACGAAGTAGAGACTGTCCAGATGGATAGTGGATGCCATATCATTGGCATACACCTCTGTGGGCCAGGGTTGCCCTATAGGCACTAGAGCCCATTCCACTTGAGCAGGGGTCCCCAACTAAATTGGCAAGAGGTCCTATAACCGGATCAACCCAGTAAACGAGGGTCCGGACATGCAAAAACACCCTGCAATAATTTAGTTTTCTTTCCTTTTATTAAATTGTAACAATGTCAACAAATTGACAATAAAATCTTTGACAATAAAATCTTTATTTTTAAATGTATTCAACTGATTTTGTTGAAATTCATTCAAGTATGTTATTTCATTTTAGTGCAAATATTAAAATGTCAAACCTTTCAACATCAATAACAGCAACAGGAAGCATAAAAATAAATACTGAAAGTCACAATCTTAATATATTAGGTGCAAATGATTTACCTTCATAACCACTCAAAAAAAAAAATACATTCAGGGCCCTATCTTGCATCCAGCGCAATTTACTTTGTACCCTGACGCATGTATTATTCCTATTTTGCACCCGCGCACAGCGGACTTTTCCCTCAACAGATCGGTAAATTACCCCTAATGTCCACCAACTGCGGAACGGCTGCGGATCCGCTCCGGAACGGCGGCGGAGTCAATTGGTTTCCATTAAAGTCAATGTGTGTATTTCCACTGACTGCGGAACGGCTGCGTTTCGACTCCGGCGATCCGCAGCCCTCCGGAGCAGATACGCAGAGCTTCTATTTTTGCCGGATGCCGGAGAGCTCCGCAGCACTACAGGGCAGAGTGCGCAGGACAGGAAGTCGAGCAAAAAACAGAACAAACCAAAACAAAATAAAGATCTTTTTAATTTTCAAAATAAAATACACTGTGATCATGGCAGATCATATTTCCCTACACTACACCTTGAAAACGTCATAATGGGCGGAGACAGGCCTGTTGAAGATTTTTTCAGCACCACCGAGTTGTACCCTCTACTCATCCGGATGGAAAACTGTTCCTGGTTTGGTGGTTCTGTTTATCGAAACTACATATCGCGCGATCACAAATGAATTAGCGAGATCTCGTGGGTCCTCGGCCGCAGCCGTTCCGCAACAAATCCGGACCTGGTGGGTATTGAAGGACAGCGGAGCACGGAGCCGACACGCAGCGGAGCCGATCCGCAGCCGTTCCGCAGTTGGTGGAAATCCGGGGTTAGGGAAGGAACTTGCGCTCGCGGGGGCGGTTCGGCGAAAGGAGGAGGCGTGTTCAGGCGCAAAAGTTCCCTGGTGCTATTTTCCAGTTTTAGAAAGCAATTCCGCCACTGACCAGGAAAAACCCAGTCTAAAGACAGTGGCGCGATGCGTGTTAGTCATATGGTATTTTAAGGGCGCGTGCTTGGCCATTATGCAGCGTGTGAACAACGCGCATACACTTTGATTCTCTAATTTAAACAGACGCAGCAGTTTTCATTTTTGCAAATCATACATTATTATAAGGAAAAATATTAACACACGAGGGAAATCATTGTTGTGTCCGTGAAGATGTGAAAAAAATCAATCTAGATAAAAAAAAAAAATTAATCTAGATTGAGCTACACATTTACCCAAATTTTACGCCTGTTTAACCAAAGCTAATTTGGGTGGGTTTCTCCCATCATCCCCATACAATGTCACTTCTCTGTGTTTTACGGCCCTGACAAGAACGTCAGTCTCCTCGGCTGTGAACCGCTCCTGGCGTGCGCTGGCAAATCCGCCGTTATAATAGCAATCCGCGTTGGAACAAGCTTCTATTAGTGCAACAAAAAATAAAGTTAACATTTTTGTAAACAAGCAAGTTTGTAAACTTAGCTCAGTGTGAGTAATTTGCATTGGCATTGGCAGCCAATCTCTTAAATCTGGGTAGGAATGGAGTCAAAGCAATTCTCAGACACGCATGCACATGGTCATGTCAGTTGTGAGCGGTACTTATTCTTAATTATGTTTAGTGTAGAGAAGGCTGACTCACAGCTATAGGTATAGCCAAACATTGTTAATGTGTACACTGCCACTTTGTTAAGTACAGGAAACGTTGCATTTGGCACAGTCTGCAGCCAAATTGTGACAGGGTCAGAGGATTCACATTGCTCTCTTAACACTACATTTCTTAAATGAATGGTTAATGTCATGGTGTAATGAACAGAGACTGCTCTTTGTAAATAATTGGAATCTGTTTTGGGAGCGACCTAGGCTCTACCGTGCTGATGGCCTGCACCCCAGCAGAATCGGAGCGGCTATTCTGTCGGACAACATCTCCAAGACGTTACACACCATATGACTAGTAAGTCAAAGTCCAAATCACATTCTTTGCTGTCCTAAATTAATTGATATAAGTACCAGTGTAGAACATTATATAGAAACTGTGTCTATTCCTAGTTTAGTGAGGCCAAACAATAAATCTACTGCAGGATCTAAGAAAAATCTAATTGTGATTAAACCAGAAAATCTCAATATTAGTGAACAAAAACAATTTCTAAAGCTAGGTCTTCTAAACATTAGATCGCTTACACCTAAGGCGGTTATTGTAAATGAAATGGTCACAGATAAGAGATAATAGCTTCGATGTACTTTGCCTTACTGAAACCTGGCTTAAATCGAATGATTATTTTGGTCTTAATGAGTCCACTCCACCAGGATACTGTTATAAGCATGAGCCCCATCTGATTGGTCGTGGCGGCGGTGTTGCAACAATCTATAGAGATATTCTTAATGTTACTCAGAAAACAGGTCACCGATTTAATTTGTTTGAAGTACTTGTGCTAAATGTGACGCTCTTAGATGTACGAAAGAAATCCCTATTATCTCTAGCCTTGGCTACTGTATATAGACCTCCAGGGCCCTCAAAGAGTTTGCAGATTTTCTCTCAGATCTATTGGTCAATGTCGATAAGGTAATAATTGTTGGAGATTTTAACATACATGTAGATAACACAAATGGTGCGTTAGGGGCTGCGTTTACAGATTTACTAAACCTTTTTGGGGTCAAGGAAAACGTTAGTGGTCCCACTCATCATTTTAATCATACACTCAATTTAATTATATCATATGGAACCGATCCAACCGATATAGTTATTATACCGCAAAGTGATGATGTCACAGATCATTACATGGTAACTTGCATATAAAGTACGGCTGAAATGTGTCATGTTGCGCCGCGTTATCGACCAGGCAGAACAATCCTTCCAACCACTATAGATAGATTCTTGAATAGCTTACCTGATCTATCTCAGCTCCTCAGTGAACCCAAACTAACGGATGAACTAGAGGAAATGACTAGCAGCATGAGCACCATTTTCTCTAGTACATTAGAAATTGTTGCACCAATTAGATTAAAAAAGGTTAGAGAGAAAACTAAAGCACCATGGTACAACAGCATGTTATCAAGAGAGAAACTCGTAACTTAGAGCGTAAATGGAAACAAACTAATTTAGAGGTCTTTAGAATTGGCTCTAATAAAAAGGCTCTAAAACCAACCAGGGCTGAGCATCTCCGCAAACTGATAGAAAATAACCAAAATAATCCAAGGTTTTTATTTAACACCGTGGCTAGACTAACAAAGAAACAGACATCACCTGACCAAAATATTCCGTTACATTTTAGTAGTAATTGTTGATTTCATTGATTTCATGAATTTCTTCACTGAGAAAATAGAAAGCATCAGAAACACAATTGTAAATGTACAATCTTTGACAGCGTCTTATGATTCAGCCTCAATTATCGCCCCTCAAGAACAACTACAGCGCTTTACAACTATAGGACAGGAAGAGCTAAATAAACTTATCACTGCATCTAAACCAACAACATGTTTATTAGATCCAATACCTACTAAACTACTGAAATAAGTGTTACCTGTAGTGGAAGAGCCTCTTCTCAATATTATTAACTCGTCTCTATCTTTAGGTCGAGTTCCAAAAATGTTCAAGCTGGCAGTTATAAAACCTCTTATTAAGAAACCACAATTAGATCCAAATAACCTAGCAAATTACAGACCCATTTCAAATCTTCCATTTATGTCTAAAATACTAGAAAAAGTTGTGTCCGCTCAATTGTGCTCTTTCTTGCAAGAAAACGCTATCTATGAAAAATTTCAGTCAGTATTCAGGCCACATCATAGCACAGAAACTGCACTCGTTAAAATGACAAATTATTTACTTTTAGCTTCTGACCAAGGCTGTATCTCAATACTAGTTTTACTCAATCTTAGTGCTGCGTTCGACACTATAGATCATAAAATACTCTTAGATTGACTTCAAAATTACACTGGTGTTCAGGGACAGGCATTAAGCTGGTTTAGATCGTACCTATCAGACCGTTACCATTTTGTCCATTTAAATAGGGAAAAATCAAAGATAACGTCAGTAAATTATGGAATGCCGCAAGGATCTGTTTAGGCCCTCTGCTATTCTCAATTTATATGCTGCCACTTGGTAATATTATAAGAAAACATGGAATAAGTTTCCACTGTTATGCTGATGACACTCAACTATATATTTCACTACGACCAGATGATAACACTAAATTATCTAAAATGACAGAGTGTGTTAAAGATATAAAATATTGGATGACGTGTAATTTTTTTCTATTAAATTCAGATAAAACGGAGGTATTACTGATTGGTCCAAAAAACTGCCCACAAAACCTCTTACAATACAACCTTAATCTAGAAGGACGTCCTGTTCCTCTACAGTAAAAGACCTGGGTGTTATACTAGACCGCAACTTGTCTTTTGAAAATCATATTTCAAATGTCACAAGAACAGCCTTTTTCCACCTTAAAAACATCGCTAAGCTATGTAACATGCTATCTGTTTCTGATGCAGAAAAGTTAGTTCATGCCTTCATGACCTCGAGATTACTGTAATGCTTTATTAGCTGGTTGTCCTGCATCCTCAGTAAACAAGCTACAGTTAATCCAAAATGCAACTGCTAGAGTTCTTACTAGGTCAAGAAAATATGATCATATAACACCAATTTTATCATCTCTACACTGGTTACCTATTAAGTTCCGTATCAATTACAAAGTATTGCTACTGACCTATAAAGCCCTAAATGGTTTAGCTCCTGTGTATTTAAGGGATCTTCTATCGCCCTCTTTAAGATCGCTAAATTCGAGGCTTCTGGTCCACTAAAGGAGGGAGGGCGTTTTCACATCTAGCTCCTAAACTCTGGAATAGCCTTCCTGATATTGTCCGAGGCTCAGACTCGCTCTCCCAGTTTAAAACTAGATTAAAGACGCATCTTTTTAGCCAAGCATTCACATAATGCATCTCATACCTTTTATACTACAGTTAAATCAGATTAAATGCATTCATATTATGAACAGTAGCTACACTAATTATTTCCCATCTGCCTTTTTTTGTTGTTGAGCTAACTCAAATAGAGTTCGTCAGCTCCAGTTATGTATCCAGCCTCTCATGGAGACTTCAGATGCCCCAACGCCTGTGAAGAGACGACTCAACGCCTGTGAAAAGACGACCCAACGCCGGCGATATGTTATGCCCTAAATTTATACATGATTAACTAACTGTATTTTTCTATGTACATTTCTGATATGCATTTTCTGTAAAGCTGCTTTGAAACAATATGTATTGTGAAAAGCGCTATACAAATACATTTGAATTTAACTACATCAGCCTGTAAATCTAATAGCTCCATTTGAAGGGCCTGTGCATTAGCCCATTTGTACATATATACTGATTCCTTTGAGAAAGAAATAACATTCTTAACAGAAAATGGACTCCTAACAAAGAGCATCTGCTGATCTCCCAATGTAAAGCCATCAAAGCGAGCCTTAAAGTTTTCAATCAACTTTTGGATAAAGTCAGAATGAGCAGTGACATTGCTCTCCCGTATCTCCTTCATTGAAGGAAAATGTGTACAGTCCTGCTCAAGATCCCTTTTCAGAATGTCCAGTTTCCTCTGAAAAGACTGGACTGCAGCCACCAAGTCACACACAGAATTGTCTTTCCCTTGAAGCTTCAGATTGAGGTCATTTAAATGCCCTGTGATGTCAACCAGAAAGGCCAGTGTGTCCATGTTATTTTCCTCTTCTAAAAAGTGCAAAAAAACACCTGAGCCTTGTGACTCTTTTGTTGTGCAAGGAAATCTTTAATTTCATTTCTTATCTTCCAAAAGTGAGCCAGCACTTTTACTTTACTCAACCATCTGACTTTGGAGTGCAAGAGCAGGGGCCTCATTTATAAAGCTTGCGTACGCACAAAACGGGGCTGAAAACATGCGTACGCCAGTTCCTGCGCAAAAGGTGGGATTTATAAAGAAAAACTTGACGTGAAAATATGCGCACCTCCACGCAAACTCTGACCCATGCGTACGCACATTTTGAAGACAAAGCAGTTTGGCGACACTGATGGATGGTGAGTTGAGGAACTGACTGCGGATAAAGGGAATTAACCCTTTGCAAAATGGCTAAATTAAGTTTGACATATTTCAATATTTACAATATTTAGTTGCTCATAGGTCCAGGTTACAACAAAAAATACAAACTAGAAAAAAAAGTTTGTTGAGACAAACTTTAAGTTGGCTTGAAAAAGCCGGACCAGAGAGTTTGAAGAAGTTTAAAGTAGTTTGATGTTTGGTTAAAGTTTGATAGATAGATAGATTAGTAAGAAAGAAAGAAGGATAGATAAGTTAGTTAGTTAGTTAGTTTGAAAGATAGATAGATTAGTAAGAAAGAAAGATAAGTTAGTTAGTTAGTTAGTTAGTTAGTTTGAAAGATAGATAGATTAGTAAGAAAGAAAGATAAGTTAGTTAGTTTGAAAGATAGATAGATAGATAGATAGATAGATAGATAGATAGATAGATATATAGATAGATATATTTAGAATAGTTTAATTGAGTCTAGGGCTTCAGGGAGTTTAGATTTGAGTTTTTGGCTTGTACACTAATGGCCCACTGTAGTCTTGGCTCAATTTGAGCACTCTGCAATGTAAGTCTATGGGATTTTTATGATTTTTAATATTAATTTTTAAGAAAACTGAAAGTCAAATCAGTTTGAAAAGATATAGCACACCAAGTCAGAAAAGTCTGAAGGTCTGACCCGAGTTTGGAGTTTGTAGAAGAAAAATAAAAATAATAATAATAATAATAATAATAATAAGTTTACATAGGATTTCAGTAAGTTGGCTTTCTCAAGCCAACTTAATAACATTAAATCACCATTATGGGTTTTATAAATCTGATTTTTTTTTTGCGTACGCCATTTTTGGCTTTTGTGCGTACATACACTTTTAGTAAGGTTCCTACGCATAGTTTTATAAATGAGGCCCCAGGTCATTGGCAGGAGCATCTACTTCTGCTAAGAACTCCCTGAGCAGACGATGCTGGTGAGCTGATGAAGCCCTGAGAAAGTTAACTAGTGTGGTGATGGAGTTCATAACTTCTGCGTGGTGCTCTGAAAGTTTTGAGCAGATAACAGACATGTGGATAATGCAGTGATATGACAAGAGCTCTGGGTTGTCCTCTTTCAGTCGACTGACTGCACCCTTTTCTCTTCCCATCATAGATGGTGCCCCGTCAGTGGTGATGGAGACAACATTTTTTACATCGATTCTCCTCTGCCTATTAAACATCGTATAAATTTTAAAATATTGCTGATCACTTACAAAGCACTAAATGGTTTAGCTCCGCAGTACTTGAGCGAGCTCTTAACTTATTATAGTCCTTCACGTCTACTGCGATCTCAAAATTCCGGCCAGTTAATAATACCTAGAATATCAAAATCGACTGCTGGCGGTAGATCCTTTTCCTACTTAGCACCAAAACTTTGGAACAGTCTTCCTACCATTGTCCGGGAAGCAGACACACTCTGTCAGTTCAAATGTAGACTAAAAACACATCTCTTCGGCCTAGCATACACATAACACATTATAGACTTATATAATTAGGCTGCATAGTTTAGAACAGCCGGGACCGGGAACACTTCCCGTAAATCCTGATGTACTTGGTACATCATAATAAGGATGGCGTCTACGCTAATATTAGTCTCTCTGTCTATCCCGAGGTTTACTGCTGTCCACCGGAACCAGGCCGTATCCAGATCTGATGAAGGACCAGCGCCAGGACACGACGACGACGCCGCTGACCTGAAGTGTCAACCAGTCTCTCCTCCTCTCCACTCCGACTTCAACCAACCGGAACTGGACAAATACTCTGATTCATTCTGAACTTCATACACTGTTCACTCATTGGCCAGAGGAGAACTGGCCCCCGACTGAGCCTGGGTTCTCCCAAGGTTTTTTTCTCCATTCTGTCACCTGATGGAGTTTTGGTTCCTTGCCGCTGTTGCCTTACCTTCTGGCTTGCTTAGTTGGGGACATTTAATATTCAACAATATTATAGATCTGCCTTAAAGGTGGATGATGATGAAATTGGTTTTTTTTTTATTATTTTCATGTTATCACTGTGAAGCTGCTTTGATACAATCTGTATTGTAAAAAGCGCTATATAAATAAAGATGACTTGACTTGACTTGACTCTGTGTCAGCATTTCCTTTATGGACAAATATATGTCCTCTCCCCTGGTATGCGTTTTTAAAGCTGTGACGCCTAAAATGTCCTCTACAAATGCTTTAGTCTCCTCATGATAGAATCGGACATACACCAAGAGCTGAGCGTAGTCACTCACGTCAGTTGATTCATCAGCAGCTAACGCAATGCACGGGACACTTTGGATGGCGCTGTCAAGCTGGAACTGCACATCTTCCGACAGTAGCTTCTTGTTGTTGTTGTGGATGATAAAGGAATCTGACGAACCTTTTGTTTTAGCTGCTGTCCTTCTTTACCCTCAAACAGCGTGTCTGCCAATGCCTACATACATTCACCATTCCAGAGTCAGTAAAAGGCATTTTATGTTTGCCCAAAATCCACTGTACTCGAAGTGAGCACTTGTAGGCTTGTTGCTGTGCTGTAAGGGACTGTGTTATCACCCGTGTTGCACGCCCATACTGTCCTTTCAGTTCACCAATTTTCCTCGTCCTCGCGGGTGATCCTGGCGGGTAATTTTCATTGAAAGTTTTGTGTCTTGTCTCGAAATGGCGCTTGATGTTTCCACTTTTTACAAGAGCAACAGACTCCGAACAAATAAGAAACACGGGCCTCGTAGAGCTCGATGACGGCAAAATGAACGCGTACGCTTTAGTCCACTCATCTCGAAAGATGCTGTTTTCAGAGTCCACTTTTCAAATTTTTGACAAAGCCATAATAATCCATTCACGAATCTCATAGTAATGTGTGTACAAGCCAAAGTTTGTGATCTCTGCGGATCCCGGGTCTTGCAAAGGACCAGACACAGACATACAGTGCTATGCATAAGTTTAGACACCCATGCTAAAGTTGCCTAAAAAGAGGAATAAAAAATCATCTTTTGGAAATTTATCTTAATGCCTTAATTTAAAAAATGAGGAAAACTCCAACCTTTAAGGACACCAATTTTCTTTGTGAATGAATAATGTATCTTAAAAAAATAAATGTTCTTCCTTAAAATACAGGGTGCATAAGTTTGGACACCCCTATGTTAAATTCCCATAGAGGCAGGCAGATTTTTATTTTTAGAGGCCAGTTATTTCATGGATCCAGGATACTCTGCATCCTGATAAAGTTCCCTTGGCCTTTGGAATTAAAATATCCCCACATCATCACATAACCTTCACCACACCTAGAGATTGGCATGGTTTTATTTCAGTTAGCTTAAAAGCTGGTTTAATTTGCATTGAGATATGATCTTATGGAAAGTACCCCATGCCAATCTCTAGGTGTGGTGAAGGATATGTGATGATGTGGGGCTATTTTAATTCCAAAGGCCAAGGGAACTTTATCAGGATCATAGTATCCTGGATCCATGAAATAACTGGCCTTTAAAAATAAAAATCTGTCGGCCTCTATGGGAATTTAACATAGGGGTGTCCAAACTTATGCACCCTGTATTTTAAGGAAGAACATTTATTTTTTTACGATACATTATTCATTCACAAAGAAAATTGGTGTCCTTAAAGGTTGGAGTTTTCCTCATTTTTTAAATTAAGGCATTAAGATAAATTTCCAAAAGATGATTTTTTATTCCTCTTTTTAGGCAACTTTAGCATGGGTGTCTAAACTTATGCATAGCACTGTAGCTGCCCTCACGTACGCCTGTTCAAAAATAATTTTCGGTAAAAATATATATATTTTATTATATATTTTTATATATATACATATACAAAAATGTTTAGAGGTCCGTATAAAAAGGTCTTGGGGTCCCGGTCCGCCAGTTGGGGACCCCTGCACTAGAGATATGGCCTCGTCAATGGCATGCTCCTGTGGGTTTCCCATTCAGGCCAGTTGGTCTTCGCCCTCCACTTTTGTGAGGTTTTACAACTTGGAGGTTCCTTCCCTGCAGGCAAAGTTCCTTTCTGTGTGATTAAGACTCAACTAGTCTGGTCTTATCAATAAAGCTCAGTGGCATTATTATATATCTGATTTAGAACCGACAGTGTCTGGTCTTATCAGTATATTACGCATATATTTTCATATATTTACATTTACATTTACATTTATTCATTTAGCTGACGCTTTTATCCAAAGCGACTTACAATTGCTATATATGTCAGAGGTCGCACGCCTCTGGAGCAACTAGGGGTTAAGTGTCTTGCTCAGGGACACATTGGTGTCTCACAGTGGATTCGAACCCGGGTCTCTCACACCATAGGCATGTGTCTTATCCATTGCGCCATCACCACCCCTGCATATATATATGCTATTCTGGCTTGCTTCATGTTCGGCCAGTTACTTATGGTGCGGCGTTTTACATGGCGTCCACACTGCGTATAGCTACGCAACACGAAGTGACCATTCGAAAGGGAACTACTCCGTTACTATCGTAACCTCAGTTCCCTGAGATAGGGAACAAGTATTGCGTAGCCTGCCGCACTATAGTAACATGGCAAGTTTGCCGCTTCAGTCGATTTAAACCTGATATAATGACAAATTCTGGCTCATTTTATAGGCTCTGCCATGCCCCGATGGCGGGCTCTGATGTATGTCGGGGCACTGTTAGCTGATTACCTTTCGTCATTGGATGTGGAGTTGCTGCAGCACAGCCAATGAGTGAGCCAGTCTCTCACTGTCTAGCTCTCATTTTAAGCTTCAATAAGGAAATGAGTTTCCCCACTGCGTATAGCTACGCAATACTCATTCCCTATCTCAGGGAACTGAGGTTACAATAGTAACCGAGTAGTTCACTAAAGATATATGGCGGTTTGCACTAGTTACAGTTTTTCTCAATTGTTTACACACAAATACTGGTACTTGAGACACAATGACCACAAA
The DNA here is from genome assembly GCF_949152265.1 of Phoxinus phoxinus. Classification (NCBI taxonomy): domain Eukaryota; kingdom Metazoa; phylum Chordata; class Actinopteri; order Cypriniformes; family Leuciscidae; genus Phoxinus; species Phoxinus phoxinus. The sequence goes on along the minus strand of NC_136886.1, from coordinate 20,645,002 downwards.
ATGTAACTCATTCACCAACCCCCTTAACTAATTCTGCTAAACTACAAGCACAATTCCTGCTTTACACTCAAATTGCAGTTCTAAGACACTTTTTTCAAAACACTATAAAAATTCTCTGCATTTGGCACAATTTTCATGCAAAAAATATCTTGTTTTCACAAGGAATACACTGCCATTTAAATATGCACACTGACTCATCATATGGGCAAACACCTGTCATACAGTTTTACAATGAGCAATCAGAGCTTTAGCACAAAAGGGCAACAGGTGAACCCTTCAATGGAGCAATGGATGCCAACATTGGATTTTGTTTACTATAACTGTATACAGTAAACTCTTCTGTTATTTTGTATGTAGACCACTGTATGTACAACTTTGTGTTGGGATGTACAATGTGTACATCGTTTTTGTGGGGAAAATACAATATATTTGTTACCGTGTATTTGTGTGTTTGAGTATAGAAACAATATTCTCAAATATTTTACAACACACTTATGTACTGTCTGTAGTAAGTGTAACACTGAACAAAAAAAGGCCTAACACATTAGGATGATTGGAGAAGAAGTGTTCCCTTTCGTTGTCACTTCGAGTTAAGTCGAATGACGACGAATGGGGTTCGCTTAGAAGCCTATCCTCTACGAACAGTAATAAAACGAGCCAATGGCAAGCAAATGCCATGGGTCTGCTGAATTTGCATAGCGTAACTCCGCCCCACCATGTGGGTATAAAGGAAGTGAGCCGGCAACATGCAGATATGTTTTCGCTTTCGGAGCCAAGTTAATTCTTCACTCCACAAGCCATCCTGAGTTTCATCTCTACATTCTCTTCGAGACGAGCTTCCCTCCAGGTGTTGGTGTGACAGCGAGTTCCAGCGAGTGCACATTCCCTGCGATCTGAGCAGTGATCTGCCAGTGTGTGTGTGTTCTCTCCCTGGTCGCTTCAGCATCTGCGGGGATTTTTCCTTCTCTCTATAAGAGCAGCGCGTGGCACGTCTTTTTAAAGATGCATCGCCCGTGCACTTCTGGTTGCGGTCGATTGTTGTCGGACTTAGATGGGCACAATCGCTGTTTTGCGTGTTTGGGCTCAGAGCACGCTAAAGCAGCGCTTGTGGATGACTCATGTTTCCATTGCGGAAACATGGCCATCGTGGCGCTACGGTCGAGACTCCATGATCTCGAAAGAGTGAGAGTCCCCTCATCCACACCCCGATCTACCCTCTCTAGTGATAGAGCTGGTACTTCGGCTGGTGGCCAGGGTGACCTGAGGGTAACGGTGTGGTACCAACAGCCGACAATTCTTCCTCGGGCCACACCCCCCTCTCAAACGTTACAACCCGAGAGTCGACCGGATGATGCACCTGAGCAGTCCCGGCCACCGGTCGCGGATCGCCCTCGTGTGTCATTTAGCGCTCCTGAGGATGACTCCATGTCGATCGCTGCATCACAAGGTGGGCAAGAGTCATCGGGAGATGAAGACTCGGCTGTGCTGCCGCCTCCGGGCGCGTCAGCATTGTCCGAGCCTGATCCCAAGATGACGGCCATGCTTTCCCGGGCGGCCGCGAGCATCGGGCTAGAGTGGAAACCCTCCGCCCTGTCCCGAGCGCTCGCGGCTGGACGATTGGTTTTTGGGCTGTGGGACATCTGTGGCTCAACCTGGCTGATATGAGAGACGCCGAGCGAACTCGTTTGCTCGACGCCCCCATATCCCAGGCTGGGCTCTTCGGCAGAGCGGTTGAGGACTTTGCCCAACAGTTCTCAACCGCCCAGAAGCAGACTGAGGCGATTAAACATATTCTGCCCCGACGGCCCGCTGCTGCCTCCACCCAGCCGAGGGCGCCCTCCCGCGGCTCCCGCCCCTCCCGCACGGCCCCAGCAGCAGCCTTCACCCGGGCCACGTCGTGGAGGACGCCGCAGGCAGGCGCCACAGCCCCGCGTCCCGCTAAACGCCAGGCCAAGCGGCGCTCCTGAGACGGGCTGCTCAGAGATGGTGACCAGTTCTTTCCAGGAGATGGTAGCAGGACCACTCCTTCCCCCGGTGGAGGGCCGGGGGAGAATCCTTTGTTCTCCACTCCCCGCTGCTCACCCACGGGTGGGCAGCCCCCTAATGTGGTTAAAGAAAGAACTGAATTTCCCATCTCTGAGCCCCCAGAAGGGGATGACAGTGCCCGTGGAACGCTGGTCCTTCCCTGGCCTCCTCTGGCAGGACACGGCTAATGACCGTGCCCCCACACCGGGCCTCTATGCCACCCACGTCCGGGCCGGTCATTCCGCTTCGCTGCACCCCCGAGGGGACGTCTGTCGTTCGCATGACCCCGCTGGCACAGTCTCTGGGAGCCTGGTTAGAGCTTCCCAATCTGTCCCGCTGGCTCGCACGAACCATCAGGCTCGGCTATGCGATTCAGTTCGCACGGTCTCCTCCCCGCTTCAGGGGAGTCCGCTTTACTACGGTCGGGGCCAATGCCCCTGTCATGAGAGCGGAGGTCTCTACCCTGCTGGCGAAGGGTGCGATCGGGACTGTCCCTCCAGCCGCAATGAGGTCCGGCTTCTACAGCCCCTACTTCATTGTCCCCAAGAAAACCGGTGGGTTACGGCCAATCCTGGATCTGCGCGTCTTGAACCGTTCCCTTCACAGGCTTCCGTTCAAGATGCTCACGGCCAAACGCATTTTCGAATGTGTGCAGCCACAGGATTGGTTTGCAGCGATCGACCTGAAGGACGCCTACTTTCATGTCTCCATTCTTCCTCGACACAGACCGTTCTTGCGGTTTGCTTTCGAGGGGCAGGCATACCAGTACGCAGTTCTCCCATTCGGGCTGGCCCTGTCTCCTCGCGTCTTCACGAAGGTCGTCGAGGCAGCCCTTGTGCCGCTACGGCAACATGGGGTTCGCATCCTGAATTATCTCGACGACTGGCTAATCTTAGCTCACTCTCGAGACCAGGTTTGCGAACACAGGGACCTAGTGCTCCGGCACCTAGCCCGTCTGGGCCTTCGGGTCAACTGGGAGAAGAGCAAACTTTGCCCCGTGCAGAGGATCTTTTTTCTCGGTATGGAAATCGACTCGGTCGCCATGTACGCGCAGCTTACGAGCGAGCGTGCGCAGTCACTGCTGACTTGCCTGAGACAAATCGAGGGCAAGAGTGCGGTTCCACTGAAACTTTTTCAGAGGCTCCTGGGGCATATGGCATCTGCAGCCGCGGTAACGCCGCTCGGATTGCTTCATATGAGACCGCTTCAGCACTGGCTTCACGATCGAGTCCCGAGGTGGGCATGGCACCAGCGCACGCTCCGAGTACCAGTTACTCCGACCTGCCGTCAGACCTTCACCCCGTGGACGAACCTCAGCTTTCTACGGGCCGGAGTGCCCTTAGAACGAGTTTCCAGGCATGTTGTTGTCTCAACGGATGCCTCCTCCACGGGCTGGGGCGCCATGTGCAATGGACATGCTGCCGCGGGCTCCTGGACAGGACCCCACCGCCTATGGCATGTCAATTGCCTCGAGTTGCTGGCAGTACGTCTCGCTCTGCACCGCTTCCATGCGTTGCTCAAGAACCAGCACGTACTAGTCCGATCAGACAATACCGCGACAGTAGTGGACATCAACCGACAAGGTGGTCTACGCTCCCGCCGTATGTCGCAACTCGTCCGCCACCTCCTCTTATGGAGTCAGAAGCATCTGAGGTCGCTTCGAGCCATTTATATCCCGGGAGACCTGAACTGTGCAGCCGACGAGCTCTCACGGCTTCAACCTCTTCCTGGAGAATGGAGATTCCATCCCCAGGCGGTTCAGCTGATTTGGGATCAGTTCGGGGACGCACAGGTAGACCTGTTTGCCTCCCACGACTCGTCCCACTGCGCCCAGTTTTACTCCCTGACCGAGGGCACACTCGGCACGGACGCACTGGCGCACAGCTGGCCGCGGGGTCTCCGCAAGTATGCATTTCCCCCAGTGAGCCTTCTTGCACAGACCCTGTGCAAGATCAGGGAGGACAAGGAGCAGGTCATATTGGTTGCGCCACACTGGCCCACCCGAACCTGGTTCTCCGAACTTGTACTCCTCGCGACAGCACCTCCCTGGCCAATTCCTCTGAGGAAGGACCTCCTTTCTCAGGGACGGGGCACCCTTTGGCACCCTCGCCCCGATCTCTGGAACCTCCACGTGTGGCTCCTGGACGGGACGAGGCAGGTTTGAGTACCCTACCACCAGCGGTGGTGGCTACCATCACTTCTGCTAGAGCGTCGTCCACTAGACATGCCTACGCGTTGAAGTGGAACCTCTTCGTCTCTTGGTGCTCTTCTCACTCAGAAGACCCCAGATCATGCCCGATCAGTGTCGTGCTTTCCTTCCTGCAGGATGGGTTGGAGCGAAGGCTGTCTCCCTCCACCCTGAAAGTGTATGTTGCCGCTATCGCCGCACATCACGACGCAGTCGAAGGTAAGTCCGTGGGAAAGCACGACCTGGTCATCAGGTTCCTGAGAGGAGCGAGGAGACTACATCCTCCTCGCCCTCCTCTCGTTCCCTCTTGGGACCTCTCAGTGGTTCTAACTGCCCTGCAGAGTGCTCCCTTTGAGCCTCTGCAATCAGTGGAGCTTAACCTGTTAGCCTTCAGCGCCACTTTTGAAAAATCCCCAGAAATTGCATACCCAACCTAAAAAAGATTCAATTCATTGACCCTTTGTCCTAAAAGCTCAAGTATGGTCTCATTTGAAAGCTGACACCTGGCACTTTATTGGAAATGTAGAATGAATTATTGTCATAATGAAAAAAAAATTATGAATAGCTTCAAAGTTGTGTAAGTTATTAGAAATTTATTTTTATGAAACATCTTCATGAAAATTAAATTGAAGTTGGCCCGTCAGCACTCTAGAAATGCACTCCAGCTAAAGACACATGTCTGACCATGTTATATTTAAAATTTGAAGGTGATAAGTCTAAAACTCTGTATTTTGTTAAATGTTTTTCAAGATCATCTCAAATGACTTTATTTTGAATTGACTCTAAAATGCAAACTTGTGTTTATTGTCATCTATTAGCATCTATTCAGTCTATTGTCTCTATTGTTTTGTGGTGCAAACGAGCCCCATTCAGTGTCACTCTCTCCTGCTCACATTTACACCTTTCCAGCCGGCTTATGGCCATAAATATTCTTTTCCTTTGTCTCCATTATAATCGCTAACGACTGGCTAATCACGGTGTTTCGTCCCCTAATTTCTTTCATAATCTTCACTTCACATTTGAAACTGTATCAAATGCCTTTCTCAAATAAAGAAATATTTCAGTAAGCATTCCGATTTAGAAAAAAAATCATAAAAAATAACAGCTAGATTGCAGGTGCAACTAGAGAGCCAGCTAGCATGTTAGCTTAGCACACCATCAATACACGACAATTTATGAGATTAAAACCCTGTTTGTGCTCCAAACTTACTTTATAGCGCAAGTCGAGTGTTTTAAATAATCTTCTATGAGCTTATTTGGCTTCAGAAAAGAAAATCAGACAGAAAATAAATGATTTTATGGTATTCTGCATGTTTGTAAAGTCTATATCGATTAGCATTACATTATACATATAATCTATTATTATAAAAATACCTGACATGGCTCAAAGAACACAGGTAAATCAAATATCATTGCAATCATGTTTATTGTCTTCAAAACATCTTTATCTGCATGTTATAGCGATCTCTGAAAGCTAACGTTAGCTGTGTTTATGTCAGTGACGTCCTGGAAGGTCACAGGTTATTGTTCTTCTTCGTGTGCTCCCATATTTGGAAAAAACTGTGCATAGAGCGCCCTCAGTCTGCTGTATGGATTGAAAACACAGTACATCAGAGTATCCAGCGCTCTTTATGTATACATCGACGCATTTGGATATAAATTCAATAAATATTATTCCTGTCTATAGAAATATGATGTAAACCTATGATAATATATCAATATTTCTCCAAATCTGCACATTTTTGAGCCAAAAGCCCTGAGGGACGTTGTTTTGTCACGCGTTCTCAAGACAACAGCACCGGAGTTTTTTTCTGAATGGAGCAGCTGACGCTCATAATTCATATTAAAGGTATCGACTCATTTTTTCATTACATAAATCCTGACACAAATTAAGACATAACTGTCACTATAAGTTTCTCAGAATACAATAGTGGTCAAATACTGAAACGTGAGACTTATATATTTTTAATGATGTATAGTTTGTCAAGGTAATAACATTAAATCTGATAGTAACTTTGAACTATTTAAAAAAAAAAACGCTTCAGAGCGTCCTCGCTCTGGTGAAGGCTAACAGGTTAAGTTCCTGTCAATCAAGACAGCGCTCCTGGTTGCATTGGCCTCCATCAAGAGGGTAGGGGACCTGCACGCATTTTCTGTAGACGAAGCGTGCCTGGAATTCGGGCCGGCCTTTTCGCACGTGATCCTGCGACCCCGGCCTGGATATGTGCCCAAGGTTCCCACCACTCCCTTCCGGGACCAGGTGGTGAACCTGCAAGCGCTGCCCCTGGATGAGGCAGACCCAGCCTTGGCATTGCGCTGTCCAGTACGCGCCCTCCGTGCTTACGTAGACAGAACGCAGTGTTTCAGGACCTCAGACCAGCTCTTTGTCTGTTATGGTGGGAAGCTGAAGGGAAAGGCTCTCTCCAAGCAAAGGTTGTCTCACTGGATAGTGGACGCCATTGCTTTGGCTTACCAGCAGCAAGGTCGACCGTGCCCCCTTGGTGTGACGGCCTCCTCTTGGGCTCCGCATGGCGCCTCGCTAACAGACATCTGCAGAGCTGCAGGCTGGGCGACACCCAACACATTCGCCAGATTCTATAATCTCCGAGTGGAGCTAGTGTCCTCCTGTGTACTCGCTTCAACCAGCTGGTACTAGGACCCGCTCAGGTGTCTTCGCTTGCTCGCCATTCCACTCCACGGACTGGATACGTGCGATATTTTCCTCAGGTGAGCCTGATAAGCCCTGAGTTCCTCCAGCGCTGTTGACGTCAACGCCAGAGTTATGCCTCTGGCAGCTTTCGCGTTGGCTAGGTGCCGCCATGTGCATGGTTCCCCCTCTGGGCGACCCCCCACGTGTGTATTTCCACTGTAAGCCTCTCTCGAGCATGTGTCTTTCCCTTGGAAAGCCAGTCTGCCACCCCTGGGGTTGAAATTCTCCACCCAACGGGCTGGATACCCCAGTGTTCTCCGTATGCACCCCCCTCCGGGTCATATGTGTATTCTTAAGTCCCCCCTTCGGGCGGGCACTGATTGCATATTTCCACTGAGATATGCTTCCCAGTGTACCTTGGTATTCCTGTGTTAAGTAGGAGTCCTTCTTCCGTGCTAGTCTCACGACAGGGAGCTCAGACTTACGCAGGGCACTGGAAGACAGCCGAGGTGGCGTGATTGGACCGGGAACCCCATTCGTCGTCATTCGACGTAACTCGAAGTGACAACGAAAGAGAAGCGTCTCGGTTACGGATGTAACCCTCGTTCCCTGAGTAGGGAACGGAGACGTTACGTCTTCCTGCCACTTCCGCTGTACCGCTGGAACAGCCTGAGTTCAGCTTGGCTCCTTCAGCGAAGAAACATATCTGCATGTTGCCGACTCACTTCCTTTATACCCACATGGTGGGGCGGAGTTACGCTATATGCAAATTCAGCAGACCCATGGCATTTTCTTGCCATTGGCTCGTTTTATTACTGTTCGAAGAGGATAGGCTTCTAAGCGAACCCCATTCGTCGTCATTCGACGTAACGTCTCCGTTCCCTACTCAGGGAACGAGGGTTACATCCGTAACCGAGACGTTTTACATTCATCATAGTGTTTTACATTGAGCACATCAGTGTTCAACTGGTTCTTATAAATGTCTATTCATATGATGGGTTTTGTGTGTCATTTGAAAGCAAAATACCATTTTGAGAAGAAATAACATTGTTTTGGATGTAAAGTTTCATTTTGCAGGAGAATTGAGGGGTTTTGCCCATTGTGTGTGTGTTTTTGATTCGTGTGTAGAGTTCTGAGAATATGAGGCATGCTTTCAGAAAATGTGTGTAAACAATCGAGAAAACTGTAATAGTATCAAAAAGAACAGTGCTTCTGAGAAAACTGGGATGATTTTACTTGACTGTATCTGACTCTGGGCAAATAAAGCTCTGAAAAGCTTCTTTTCTCTTAAAGGGCACCTATTATGGAATTTTGAAATGTACCTTTTATGTAGTGTGTAACATAGATCTAAGTGAACAAAAACATCCTGCAGAGTTTGAAATATGAAAGTGCACCGGATATAAAGTTATTGTCTTTCAAAAGTAAGAGTCGACTCGGAGTCATTTTTATGAATCGTTAGAAGACCGAAGCTTTTTCTCTGACTAGATGACGTCAACTTGTCAAGTTATTTGAATACGATACGCCCACTTATTGCGCTCCAAGGCCAGGGAAAATATCATGGCGACGAGACGCTGTGTTCTGAAGTGCGACTCAAAAGCCAACTTTTTTCATCTGCCCAAGGAGGAGTATTTGAAGACTAAGTGGCTACAATTCATATATACAACTATACCACAGAAGTATACCGAGCCTTGTGCTTTGTTCGCGCCATTTTGAAGACGATTGCTTTACCAACTTAAATGCAATCAAACTTTGATTCGCGAGCCGGCTGATATTGAAGGAAGGTTCAGTTCCAAGTGTATTTGCATCAGCTTCCTCCTCCGTATCACAACCTGTAAGTGTTATTAATAATTGTTGCTTTTATGTAGCATGCTTAATAATTATTTTGTTTGTTGTGTAAGCACCGTTTAGCTTCTAGTTCTTCAATGACACTTGTATTGAGATATGTGAAGTGTTTGTCGTTGTTTTCGGAGTTGTCTTAAAGAATAGAGTAATACCTCGTAACCGCATTTTATTTTATTTTATTTTTTAAAAACGTTATGTTTATGCATCGGGCTAATGCAAACTAAGACTGATTGTGCTTTTACAATATGAACTCTGGGCTATGCTCGCTAATAACATTAAATTATTTATCTTATTTTTTGTTTTTTACTACAAACTACAAAGCAGTGGACTATAATCATTATTATAACACAATTTAATTGATAAAAGCATCATTGTACTCCGTGTTAAACAATAAGTATTATCTCTGTAAACACTGCTGGGTCATCTGACCAATCAACGCAGATTAGCGTCGCGCAAAGGAGGGGTTTGGAAAAATGAGTCGTTGAACGAATCATTTGGGAGTCGGTGAGCAAATCAGGTAAAAATAAATGCATATTATACGACAACAAAAGTGTTTTTTGTCAATACATGCATGTAAAACTGTCATAATAGGTGCCCTTTAACACCTTCTGAGGATTGCATAAAAGGAACACTCCACTTTTTTGGAAAAAGGCTCAGTCTGTAGTTATATCGTGTACTAAGACCTACAGAAAATGAAAAGTTGCGATTTTCCTGGCCAATATGACTAGGAACTATACTCTCATTCCTGCGTAATATTCAAGGAACTGTGCTGCCATACCAGCAGGCGCAATGGGGACTATTTTCAGGCACTGCATAATATAATTGTGACTGCTGCACCCATGGTAGTTCCTTGATTATTACAAAGAAATGAGAGCGAAACTCTTTGGTCATTCTTTTGAGATATGTTAACGGTCTAATCAGATTCAATTATTTATGCTAAGTGTGCTACCGCCAAAACTGGAGATCGGCTGAATGAATTCGAAAACGATCAAATCAAAAATGAGCCTATTTCCAAAAAAAGTGGAGTGTTCCTTTAAGCTCATTTAAACCAATGGACAAACAAACAAACGAAAAAACAGATAATTAAAAAAAAGATACATATTAGACAGTGAATCTGCCTCTGTGAACTAAACTGACAGCTCAAACAAGGGCCAATGATCTCATAACAGAAGATAATTGTAAAATTTAACAGTGTTTGTAAAAACAAACAGATAGATGACAGGGTCACTAACACAGATCAGATTCACTAGACCAGCAAAATGAGTGAAACATAAAAACGATTCAACTCAGTGGCACTAACAAAGCAATTACATCCATGACAAGGCTGTAATTGTGTCTGATTGCAGTACCATTATATCTATTTGCTTCACCTTTCATTATGGTTGCCTTCTGAGCACCTACTAACCTTTAAGATGCCTCTGGATTTATGCATTCACTGGTAAAGCTACTGAAATACCTGCACTTTACTCACGCACACACACACACAATTATTTATGCATGAGTATGCAAACACATTCATGCATGCACACATACATATTCAGTCACTCGTAGTCACACACACAAAAATTATTAGAGCTTCCAGCGACACTGCAGAGATCTCTCCATTCAGGGGCTGTAATTATGGACTCTTGAGATAAATCAATTAACATGAACATATAGCCTTTAATTTAATCCACAACTAATTAAAGCCACCAGAGGAGGGTGGGTCGAATCATGGGAGTGTGTGAATAATGAATGAAAAGATTTCTATCAAAATGTATGGTTCAGAAAGATTACAATAATCTGATCAGTCTAGTTAATCTATTTTCTACAAACAAAACCCCTATTTGGAGTTTAATTTTTCTTTTAATTTTTAGAGATAACTTTCTTTGACAGCTTTAAATCAAAAGACTTCCCTTTTTCAAAATTCAACCCAAGACTAATTTTAAATCAAACTTCATATTCTACATTTGTTGTGTGTGCTATGAGTCCCATTTCTAGCTTGTATGGTTAGGGTGTATTACTCTATATGGCAGTGTAATGCTAAATACACTGAAAAACGCAAAAAAACAAACATATACTATATACTATAACATACAAATACTATAACATTAGTATCCCACAATCGGCATGAAAGGACACACACTGATCACAATCTGTCCATTTTAATTTAGCATTGCAGCTGACTGCATGCCCACAATCCATTTATCTCTCTCTGCATCCTTCTCTCATTTGTCTCCCCCTCTCTCTCTCTGACAAATGGAATGGAGTGGAACTGGACATACCATCAAATCCTGGCAAAGATTGAATCGGACAGTAAGAGTCTGGTCTAATCAGGTTGAGAGTGTGCCCCCTGGAACTAGCATGGGCCAGTTGAGAACAGATTTAGTATTTGTCATTTTCTTCAGATTCATTCAGCCACAAAAACATTCCCTGCTTGAATCACTCCAGCCATTCAGCTATGAAACAATCAAGCCCAGGAAATTCAGCCCTAAATGTGCAATAGGTGATTCTTTACAGATTTTTTTTTTAAAATACTGGTTGAAAGGTAACCAGTACAACGAACAACGAGACCCTGGTGGCGATGATGGTATCCGTCTGAAGGCACAGACTCAGAGCCCAGTGATGACAGCCCACGGTAGAGTCAAGGGAGGGAGGAGCCAATGTGGAGTAGAGGCTGACGTCAACTGGGGAAAGACCGACGAAGGCAGAGCCGATGGATCCCAGGGTGCAGAAGGATAGGACCACCCGAGGACTGAGGTGATGCCGGTGTGATGGAGGACCGAGGGATATCCGAGGGGAAGGAGGAACCTGCTGTAGACGTAGGGGTGAAGGAACAGAGCGTAGCGGAAGATCCTCAAGTCTGTGGCGGGGGTGCCGATGGGACCCGGTGGAGTCGAAAGGTCGAGGGTGTCTTGTGAAGTCGAAGGTGGGTGGAGCCAAGGTGGAGTCTACAGGTCGACGGGCCGAGATGGAGTGAAACCATCTGAGGCCGGAGGCAGAGACACTGGATCTATCCACTTAGGCACTGATGGTGGTTGTAGTACCTGAGGCTCAACGTGAGTGCTTAGCATCACAAGAAATGGCGAAGGGCTGACAACTTCCAGAAGAGGCGTGGCTGAAGGACTGGCTGAGCAGGTAACACAACATTGTCCATGCATGTGTCTGTGCTGTCTAGATACAGCGATGAAGGTAGAGAAACTGGGTGGGATAGGGTGGGAGATGATACCTACATGCTGAAGTCCATCAGCCAGTTCTCAGTCTCTATTTCCACCAGTATACCCACGGCCACTAATGTCGTAGACTCACACCCCTGGTCAGACTCATTGGGGGGCTCCTCTTCTGGGGCGAGGGTCATCACTTGTCCTTGGGCTCTGGCTGACATGTCGCGGCGGGTGGCAGCTCTCCGTCTGCGGAGGGCTCACACGATTCCTCCATGGTTGCAGGTGATGAAACGGGCTCTGGATCCGACTGTTTTCTGGAGCGGGGGTAGACACTTTCCAAACACCGGATGATAGCGTGCCTCAAGTTCAGCCCAGAGGTGTCTGGGAGGTCTACAGCTTGATGGTAATTCGCCCTGATCCAGAACAGTGACTTCAGGGTCTCGTCATCAAAGGGGCTGGTGAAGGCGAGAAGGCAGAATGTCTCAGTAAAAACAAAAAAGTCCAGGCTCTCATGAGCCACAACAGCAAATCACACTGCATAATCCATTTAGGTTGTCACAAGATGAAGATGGATGAAGACAGGATACAAATATAAAAGTGATTTAAAAAAACAAAAAAGCCGACAGACATAGTCAAGTCAAGTCAAGTCACCTTTATTTATACAGCGCTTCTTACAATACAGATTGCATCAAAGCAGCTTCACAGTGATAACATGAAAACAACACAAAAAACAATTTCATCATCGTCCACCCTTAAGGCAGATCTATAATATTGTTGAATATTAAATGTCCCCAACTAAGCAAGCCAGCAGGCAAGGCAACAGCGGCAAGGAACCAAAACCCCATCAGGTGACAGAATGGAGAAAAAAACCTTGGGAGAACCCAGGCTCAGTCGGGGGCCAGTTCTCCTCTGGCCAATGAGTGAACAGTGTATGAAGTTCAGAATGAATCAGAGTATTTGTCCAGTTCCGGTTGGTTGAAGTCGGAGTGGAGAGGAGGAGAGGTTGACACTTCAGGTCAGCGGGGTCGTGTCCTGGCGCTGGTCCTTCATCAGATCTGGATACGGCCTGGTTCCGGTGGACAGCGGTAAACCTCGGCATAGACAGAGAGACTAATATTAGCGAAGACGCCATCCTTCTTATGATGTACCAAGTACATCAGGATTTACGGGAAGTGTTCCCGGTCCCGGCTGTTCTAAACTATGCAGCCTAACATTGAATTATATAAGTCTATAATGTGTTATGTGTATGCTAGGCCGAAGAGATGTGTCTTTAATCTAGCTTTGAACTGACAGAGTGTGTCTGCTTCCCAGACAATGGTAGGAAGACTGTTCCAAAGTTTTGGTGCTAAATAGGAAAAGGATCTACCGCCAGCAGTCGATTTTGATATTGTAGGTATTATTAACTGGCCGGAATTTTGAGATCGCAGTAGACGTGAAGGACTATAATGCATTAAGAGCTCGCTCAAGTACTGCGGAGCTAAACCATTTAGTGCTTTGTAAGTGATCAGCAATATTTTAAAATGTATACGATGTTTAATAGGCAGCCAATGCAGTGTTGACAGAACGGGGCTAATATGATCATACTTCCTGGTTCTAGTAAGAACTCGAGCTGCTGCGTTTTGAACTAGCTGTAGTTTGTTTATTAAGAGTGCAGGGCAACCACCCAGTAGAGCATTACAATAATCTAGCCTTGAGGCCATAAACGCATTAACTAATTGTTCTGCATTATTCATTGAGAGCATATGACGTAATTTAGATATATTTCTAAGATGGAAGAAAGCGGTTTTACAGATACTAGACACATGACTTTCAAATGAAAGATTGGTATAAAAGAGCACACCCAGGTTCCTAACCGACGACGAAGACTTAACAGAGCAGCCATCAAGTGTTAGACAGTACTCTAGGTTATTACGTGTGGAAGTTTTTTGTCCAATAATTAGAATCTGTGTTTTTTCTGAATTTAGTAGTAGGAAATTACTAGTCATCCAATTTTTTATATCAGCTATGCATTCCGTTAATTTTGTGAATTGGTAGGTTTCGTTAGGTTTTGAAGAAATATACAGCTGAGTATCGTCGGCATAACAGTGAAAGCTAATTCCATGTTTCCTAATGATATCTCCTAATGGTAGCATATACAGAGTGAACAGCAGCAGTCCTAGTACTGAGCCTTGTGGTACGCCATACTGAACTTGTGATTGATAAGACATCTCTTCATTTACTGCTACAAACTGATAACGGTCAGATAAGTATGATTTAAACCATGCTAGTGCAATTCCACTAATGCCAACATAATGTTCGAGTCTATTTAAAAGGATGTTGTGGTCAATGGTGTAAAATGCAGCACTAAGATCCAGTAACACTAATAGAGAGATACAACCACGATCGGATGATAAGAGCAAATCATTTGTGACTCTAACGAGAGCTGTCTCGGTACTATGGTACGGTCTAAATCCGGACTGAAAATCCTCGCAGATATCATTTCTTTCAAGAAAGGAACACAGTTGTGAGGATACTGCTTTTTCTAATATCTTTGACAGAAATGGCAGATTAGAGATCGGCCTGTAATTATCTAGTTTTGTAGGATCAAGTTGCTGTTTTTTAACAAGCGGTTTAATCATAGCTAGCTTAAAGGTACACACATAACAGTGTGCAGTGTGCATAACATCCGCATGTTGGGAAGAATTGTTTCGGGCGAAACCCGCTCGAAGAATCTCGCCGGCAGAACGGCAGGAATGGGAACGTGTCGCTGCTGACTGCCGACGGATCCAGATGTCCAGGGCCCGGCAAGGCCGCGAAGGAACTGGTCGGGTGGCGTGCCGGTACGCATTGTCCGTGCCAGCAAATAGTGAGGCCCTAGTGTGGGTGCGAGTCCCCCAGTGGGACGTGGGACCAGAGGAGTGGGTGCTGGTGGAGCCCCACTGGGATGGCCAGCAGGTAGAAGTCGCCAGAGGCTTGGCCGTGGTACGAAGAGGACGGGTCCCAGTGAAGGTTCGGAACGGGACGCCCCATGTTGTGCACCTACACAAGCATCAGCGGCTGGTCAAGGTGACACCGGTAGAACCTCATCAGGTGCGGGAGGATAAAGACGTGAGCTTTCGCCAGGTATGCCCTGCTGTGGTGGAAGTGGCCCTTACCCAGGCGAGCTCGTCGCCCCAGATTCTGGGGGAGGAGGTGCCCGGCCACCTGAGGGGAAATTCCCTGCAAGGGGAGGAGCTGGGACCCGCGCAGGCCGGGAAGTTGCGAGACCTGCTGAACAAGTGGCAACATGTCTTCTCGGCACACAAAGAGGATTATGGCTGCACCAGTGTCGTGCAGCACCGGATCCCCACGGGAGAGGCGGGGCCCAGCTGAGAAAGGTATCGACCCGTCCCACCTACCCTGTATACAGAGGTCCGCACACTTCTACAGGGTATGCTCGATCGAGGGGTTGTGAGACTGGCGCATGGAGGTTCTGCGTTGACTACAGGAAGCTGAACTTGGTCACCAAGAAAGATGCGTTCCCCTTACCCAGGATCAAAGACTCGCTAGCCGGCTTGACGCGCTCGGCATGGTACTCCACGCTGGACTTAGCAAGTGGATACTGGCAGGTGCAAGTGGCCGAGGCCGATCGGGAGAAGACCGCCTTCACCACCCCGTTCGGTCAGGACGGTGTGGAACGGGTCATAGCCTACGCAAGCCGGAGCCTTCATCCAGCGGAGAAGAATGACACCAATTACAGCTCCTTCAAGTTGGAACTGCTGGCGCTGAAATGGGCACTCAGCGAGAAGTTTAAAGATTACCTGTGGGGTGCCCAGGTGACGGTAGTGACAGACAACAACCCGTTAGTACATCTACAGACGGCGAAGTTGGGGGCAGTGGAGCAGCGTTGGGTGGCCCAGCTGGCCAATTACAACTACCAGCTTCAGTACCGGCCAGGATGGGAAAACACCAACGCTGACGCCCTATCCCGACTCCTGGAAGCCAAAGGCCCGAGGGATCCACCAGAACCCACGTCAGACCCCGAGGGGGAAGAGTATATGGTGGGCATTGTGGAGGCTGCCTGTGAGCTGGGGATGGGACCCCTGCCGCTGGAGGGGGCGACAGCAGGCCGACGGGGAGATTAGTAGCTTGGCACGGCGGCTAGAACAAGGACGAAAACCGACGTTGGCCGAACGACGGACCCAAGGGGGAACAGGAAGGAAGCTGCTGGGACAATGGGCCAGACTCCGGATGAAGGAGGGAGTGCTGTGTAGGTCTGTCCGAGATCCGGGGCTGGACGAAGAACTCAGGCAGATCATTGTCCCCTAAGGCCAGGTACAAGGGCTACTGGCAGCTTACCACGACCAGCTGGGACACCAAGGGCACGAGAAGACCGTGTCCCTCTTGCGGCGACACTTTTATTGGCCTAAACTGGAAGCAACGGTACGTACCTTCGTGCAGGCCTGTC
Source organism: Phoxinus phoxinus (assembly GCF_949152265.1). Classification (NCBI taxonomy): domain Eukaryota; kingdom Metazoa; phylum Chordata; class Actinopteri; order Cypriniformes; family Leuciscidae; genus Phoxinus; species Phoxinus phoxinus. Next base: position 20,628,728 of record NC_136886.1, on the reverse strand, counting down.
CCCGTTGCACCCTGTTTAAAGCCAGGAAGGAAGCACGAGCACCGATGGTCCCCATCCAGGCGAAGGCCCCTCTCCACATAGTCGCAATGGACTTCTTGACGTTGGGTCGGCCGGCAGACCGCTATCAGAACATCCTTGTAGTCACCGACCTATTCACCAAGTACTCCTGGGCCATTCCTACCCTGGATCAGACGGCGAACACCACCGCCACTGCCCTGTGGAGAGCGGTCTTCCAGCCGTTCGGTTGCCCCGAGTTTTTACACTCGGACCAAGGGCCAAACTTCGAGTCTCGGGTGATTAGGGAGCTGTGCCAATTCTATGGCTGCACCAAGACCCATACCACCACCTACCACCCCCTGGGAAATGGCGGATGCGAGCGGTTCAACAAGACCCTATTGAACTTGCTAGGCACGCTGGACCAAGAACATCAGAGCGACTGGGTGAGTGCGTTACCAAATCTGATGCAAGCATATAACAACAGCACGCACAGTACCACGGGCTAGGCCCCCACTTACTTGATGTTTGGTAGGCATGTGCGGATGCCCACCGACTTGATGCTGGGGACGGCAGCAACCGAGGAGGAGGGGAGCGTAACCGAGTGGGTAGGGCGCCACCACTAGCGCCTCCACTCTGCGTACGAGCAAGTCTCGAGACGGATCCGAGTGGCTGGGGAGAAAAATAAGAGGCTGTACGATCGGACGGCTCGAGAGGCCCCCCTTCTCCCAGGAGAAAGGGTCCTGGTAAGGGACAACCGGCGACAGGGAAAGGGGAAGCTCAGTGACAGATGGGAGACTACTCCGTATGTGATCCAGGGCCAACAGCGGCCTGGACAGCCGGTGTAAACGATTCGGCCCGAAGGGAAGGCCGGGCCCGATAGAGTGGTCCATCGGAACATGATCCGCCCCTGTCCGAACTATCCCAGCCCCGTAGAGGAGGCGCCAACGGAGCCTGAGGCCCTAGCCCCGTGGGTAGCGGGATGGGCCGTGATCCCCGGAGGACGGGTAAATGCTCCCGCAGAAATGGCCCCCAGAGACCCAGTAGATATACCTGCCGGCATCGACCCTGTTTCGCCACCACGACGGTCCCAGCGGGAGAACCGTGGCCGGCCCCCAGCACGCTATGGGGAATGGGCGACCGAAAGGCGTTCTAGGGACTAGAACGGTTTGGCGGGGGAGGATGTCACGGGGTGACTTTTTCCTGGGGCGGAACCATAGGGGCGGAACCATAGTGGCGGAGATTGGTTCCGCCCGGATCAAACACCTCCACTTCCGGTTCCCTTCCCGGCTCCAAAATCAGGGTTAATCGGTGGCAGGTGCACCAATGAACAGCGCAATCTCCAGATTGGATGAAGGGGAAGCAGGAGGAGTATAAAGAGGGCTTCCAGAATTCAGTTGGCGTCTGTTGTTGCAGCGGTCATACACAGCCGCAGCTGTTAGTTCCGGGTCGGGCTCAAGCCAAGCGTGGTGGTAACCGCTTCCAGCCGTCGTGGCGAGAGGATCTGGGCATCTGGGCATCTGGGCATCTGGGCAAACACAAAGAGGAAGAAAAGAGACGGGGCTGAGTATAATACAAACCGTGTTTTGCATTGTGATTCAAGTGTCAAGTGTGTGTTCCGCTACTGAGAAGTTACATGCAGGACAGCTTCCCGGAAGTGTTGATAAACGAATCCCTTCGGGAGAGAGAGCACAGCAGCCAGGACGCGAGCCGAACACTGCAAGAGAGAATAAGACGAGAACACGGGTTGGTCAACGTGTGAGTACTCTGAGAAACTTATGCAGTAGAAAACTAATTGGAAGTGTATCATCTGTGAGCTTTGTGAAGTTGGATCTAGGAACACGAGTGGCCCCACTGCGGAGAGTGAGCGTGGGAAAGCCAGCGACAGTGGACAGGAAAGACGCCGGGGTGGTGCGGCAGCGACGTTCTCCCTTGCTGGTCCTTCGCTATAACAGCGCTTCAGTGATTCCCCCCCGAGATAAACGACGTAGAAAAAGTGGTCTTAAGTGCACCTGGACTGTGTGTGGAGTGCCGTGGGTGAGTCAGTGGCTTGACTGTGAGAGTGTACACTTGGAATTTGCCAATTGTGTACAATTGTACAATTGTGTTGTGCTGTGTTGTGTGCGTGTTGTAGACCACTTTCCAGGCCGACCCACCCTCTGGGGAGGACGAGATCCCGAAGCTGGCGGAGCCACTAGCCCATAGATTTATGCTGTGAACATCACCCTACCCTCTGTCTCTACGACGATTGTACGATCGGAGCCAAGTAAGAACCCCTTGAGGAACTGTGTTGATACGTGGCTGTGTTGGAGGAAATTGTGTGTGTGCAGTGCCTGAGTGGAGAGGAGGGAAACGCTCCCGCACGCTCTGAGCAAACGTGTCCCGGGCGGATATACTTACCTGCACTTACCTGTGTGGAGTCGCCTGGAGAAGCGTCCGATCCAGCATCACCGCCGTGTTCGAGCCCCCGAGCCATCGCTATCACAAAGCCCGAGACGAGGAGAGAAACAGATGTACCGTGCCTACGAAGTCTGTGAGTGATATCTAGTGAGCAAAGTTATACTTACCTGTATAACAAACGAAAGTCCCAGTGTTGACCCCTATCCAGCGGATGCCCTGGAGTTGTTTACCGTTATACCGCCGGACCACTGACCCATCCCTAAAGGAAGCCGCCGAACCACGTCTGAGGCAAGGAGTGCGACCTGGGAAAGAGAAGGAGAGACGAGTCAGCGAATAGAAGGACATTGAGGCCAAACATCAAGTCCAAGGAACGAGACAACTTATCTGAGTTTCCCCTGTGCCCGGGAGAAGGAGTGAGCCGTGGCGTGGACGCCTGGAAGGTTCAACCTAGGAAAGAGAGGCGAGTAAGCCAACAGAAGGACATCGGAGCCAGACATTGAGTCAACGAACGAGACGACTTATCTGAGGTTCTCCCGTGACGGAGACAGCGGGCTCCGAGGCGGCGTCCTCACCCTCCAGTCCCCCTGGATTTTAGCCCCTTCACCCCCTCCCCTATTTTAAGTAAATTAATAAAGAGTTGTATTTTAAAATTCCATTCCAGTGTCCTCGTTCTGTCTGGTCGTCTGGGGTATCCCTGGGAACCTTCCCGAGGTGGAGATCAAGGGAGGGGCGGTACTCACGTGGTCCGCTCCGACCTGTGACATTAACATACACAAACAACAACAACCAAAGATGACTGAAAACAAAGGAAATGAAAGCTTAAGTGTAAGTTCTGCCAGAAAGACTCAATTGTTACGTCACTTATTACCTTCTCATCTAACCAATCATGTTCTAATACTCGTAGTATAAAAGATCGGTACTTACACGTCTTAGTTCGCAGATGCTGACACCAACATTCACCTCCATCCTCCCCAACACCACCAGGATGGTCCCTTCCCATATCTCTCAGGGGGTCGGCTGCGCCCCTACCTTCGTCTTCAGGCAGGAAATGCAGATTCCGTTACCCTCGGATTGCAAGCTGTGGACTACGCCAAACAATTTTATAACACAATACTTGCTTGTTGGGCTGTTAATAAATTTATGCTTGGTTACGTCATTTTGCCTCCGGAGTCTTTCTGGTAGAACTAAATACACAGAGATGACAAAATGAATATGAACAGGTGTGATGATTAGATGAATGTGTGCAGGTGTGAGCCAGGAGGCATTATGGAAAATGTAGTGTGCTGTGGTGAGGATTGTGACAACCTGCCTGTCAATTTTTTTTTTTACATACCCTCACTGACCCAGTTTACTCAGACATTATTGTCATTAGCGCGTTTTATGCTATGCAGAGTACAGACAGACGTCTGTCTCGGAGCACCGCAAACAAACAGCAGCTGCCATTTACAGTTCCTCTAAAACAATGAGCTTAAGCTATGTTCACACCATAACTACCATAATTACGAGATGGCAACTAGAGGACGTATACCCGACCCGATCCCGACGGGATGAGGTAGTTTAACGCCATCTCTTGTGATGCTTTGCCGAGAGCATGTCACAATCCACACATGGGAAACAGGGGTTAGATCCATAAGCAGTTTAATAGGGTAATCCATAATCATAAACAGTCCAGGCAGTAGTGATGATACATTTGACACTGAAGCTTCGATGTGCGTATCGCGTAATCGCGACACAATTTCTAGTGAAGCCCCGTTTCGGGGTGTGCATTGGTTTCCCAGAGTCACGTGATCGATGACAAATGAAGCCTCACTTTCTGTCCAATCACGTGCGCGTTTCGCTTTGGGTGTCAGAAGGCTCGAACCCCAGATCTCTTTTAACGAGTCATTGTTGGCTCAGTCTGGTTGATGGGTTTGTGAGTACTGTACTTTGAAAGTTAATCAATATTTTACATTTAAATAACCAACATTTATTTTTCACTACTTAGTCTATTCCTTTTTGTTGTGTCTTTTTGTTTTTGTAAAATATTCCTACAGTTACTATCACTGCCAAGTGTCATAAGCACATTTAATAACAGATGATTCTATCAGACAATGTCCTTATTCATTACGTGTGTGTGTGTGTGTGTGTGTGTGTATGTGTGCGTGCGTGCGTGTGTGCGTGCATGCGCTGGCGTGCGGGCGTGCGTGCGTGTGTCACAGGTCGGGATGGGCCAAGCTAGACTGCACCCACCCCTGAACCAGGACCACCTTGAGGAGCGTGTCAGGGACGAGTCAGAGGCAGAGATAAAAGAAATAACAAGTTTATTTGAAGTTAAAAGTAATTTGAAAATCCTAACTAAAATCTTCTCTCCCTTCTTCTTCCCAGGAGTCCAGGCGACACCGTGACCAGTAATGGACGGGTGTGTATCACACAGGTGAGTAGGTGGGTCGGGGCTCACCTCCTTCTGGCGCTGGTGCCAGACTCACAGTGGTAAGTATTGGACAGGTGAGTATCACAGGTGAGTAGGTGGTCGGGGCTCACTTCCTTCTGGCGCTAGTGACAAGCTCACAGTGGTAAGTGATGGACAGGTAGATATCAAGTCAAGTCAAGTCATCTTTATTTATATAGCGCTTTTTACAATACAGATTGTATCAAAGCAGCTTCACAGTGATAACATGAAAATAATACAAAAAAACAATTTCATCATCATCCACCTTTAAGGCAGATCTATAATATTGTTGAATATTAAATGTCCCCAACTAAGCAAGCCAGAAGGTAAGGCAACAGCGGCAAGGAACCAAAACTCCATCAGGTGACAGAATGGAGAAAAAAACCTTGGGAGAACCCAGGCTCAGTCGGGGGCCAGTTCTCCTATGGCCAATGAGTGAACAGTGTATGAAGTTCAGAATGAATCAGAGTATTTGTCCAGTTCCGGTTGGTTGAAGTCGGAGTGGAGAGGAGGAGAGACTGGTTGACACTTCAGGTCAGCGGTGTCGTCGTCGTGTCCTGGCGCTGGTCCTTCATCAGATCTGGATACGGCCTGGTTCCGGTGGACAGCAGTAAACCTCGGGATAGACAGAGAGACTAATATTAGCGTAGACGCCATCCTTCTTATGATGTACCAAGTACATCAGGATTTACGGGAAGTGTTCCCGGTCCCGGCTGTTCTAAACTATGCAGCCTAATTATATAAGTCTATAATGTGTTATGTGTATGCTAGGCCGAAGAGATGTGTTTTTAGTCTAGATTTGAACTGACAGAGTGTGTCTGCTTCCCGGACAATGGTAGGAAGACTGTTCCAAAGTTTTGGTGCTAAGTAGGAAAAGGATCTACCGCCAGCAGTCGATTTTGATATTCTAGGTATTATTAACTGGCCGGAATTTTGAGATCGCAGTAGACGTGAAGGATTATAATGCGTTAAGAGCTCGCTCAAGTACTGCGGAGCTAAACTATTTAGTGCTTTGTAAGTGATCAGCAATATTTTAAAATTTATACGATGTTTAATAGGCAGCCAATGCAGTGTTGACAGAACAGGGCTAATATGGTCATACTTCCTGGTTCTAGTAAGAACTCGAGCTGCTGCGTTTTGAACTAGCTGTAGTTTGTTTATTAAGCGTGCAGGGCAGCCACCCAGTAGAGCATTACAATAATCTAGCCTTGAGGTCATAAACGCATGAACTAATTGTTCTGCATTATTCATTGAGAGCATATGACGTAATTTAGATATATTTTTAAGATGGAAGAAAGCGGTTTTACAGATACTAGACACATGACTTTCAAATGAAAGATTGGTATCAAAGAGCACACCCAGGTTCCTAACCGACGACGAAGACTTAACAGAGCAGCCATCAAGTGTTAGACAGTACTCTAGGTTATTACGTGTGGAAGTTTTTTGTCCAATAATTAGAATCTCTGTTTTTTCTGAATTTAGTAGTAGGAAATTACTAGTCATCCATTTTTTTATATCAGCTATGCATTCCATTAATTTTGTGAATTGGTAGGTTTCGTTAGGTTTTGAAGAAATATACAGCTGAGTATCGTCGGCATAACAGTGAAAGCTAATTCCATGTTTCCTAATGATATCTCCTAATGGTAGCATATACAGAGTGAACAGCAGCGGTCCTAGTACTGAGCCTTGTGGTACGCCATACTGAACTTGTGATTGATAAGACATCTCTTCATTTACTGCTACAAACTGATAACGGTCAGATAAGTATGATTTAAACCATGCTAGTGCAATTCCACTAATGCCAACATAATGTTCGAGTCTATTTAAAAGGATGTTGTGGTCAATGGTGTCAAATGCAGCACTAAGATCAAGTAATACTAATAGAGAGATACAACCACGATCGGATGATAAGAGCAAATCATTTGTGACTCTAACGAGAGCTGTCTCGGTACTATGGTACGGTCTAAATCCGGACTGAAAATCCTCGCAGATATAATTTCTTTCAAGAAAGGAACACAGTTGTGAGGATACTGCTTTTTCTAATATCTTTGACAGAAATGGCAGATTAGAGATCAGCCTGTAATTGACTAGTTTTGTAGGATCAAGTTGCTGTTTTTTAACAAGCGGTTTAATCATAGCTAGCTTAAAGGTTTTTGGTACGTATCCTAGAGACAAAGATGAATTAATGATATTAAGAAGAGGATCTATGACATCTGGAAGCATCTCTTTCAGCAGCTTAGTCGGTATAGGTTCTAACATGCACGTTGTCGATTTAGATGATTTGACGAGTTTGCAAAATTCTTCCTCTCCTATAGCAATGAATGAATCAAATTTTCCCTCAGGGAGACTACAATGCACTTCCTGATGCGATACTGTATTAGACGGTTGCATAGTTATAATTTTGTCCCTGATATTATCGATCTTATAAGTGAAGAAGTTCATAAAGTCATTACTGCTGTGTTTCTTGGAAGCTTCTGGGCTTGAAGCTTTCTTTTTCGTTAGTTTAGCCACTGTTTCAAATAAATACCTAGGTTTATGTTTATATCACAGGCGAGTAGGTGGGTCGGGGCTCCCCTCTTTCTGGCGCTGGTGCCAGACTCACAGTGGTACGTAGTGGACAGGTAGGGATCACAGGCGAGTAGGTGGGCCGGGGCTCACCTCTTCCTGGCGCTGGTGCCCAACTCACGGTAGTAAGTATTGGACAAGTGGGTCTCACAGACTCCGGTCGCAGGCTGAGCGGAGCTTTCCCTGGAACAGACAGAATCAAAACTTCCCACAAAGGTGAACGGTTCTCACATGGATTGCAGAAGACAGATACTTCATGCCATACAGGTAGCCCTCGGGGCTGCGGCAGACTCAAGTTCACAAGCTGAACGGGGCTTTCGCTGGGGCAGACAGAATCAAAGCTTCACGCAGAAGTAAACAGTTCTCATATGTGTTGCAGGGGCAGACACTTCGCGCTATGCAGGTGGGCTTCAGAGCTACCGCAGACTCAAGGTTACAAACTGAACGGGGCTTTCGCTGGGGCAGACAGAATCAAAGCTTCAAGCAGAAGTAAACAGTTCTCATATGTGTTGCAAGGGACAGGCACTTCACGCTATGCAGGTGGGCTTCAAAACGCAGCAGACCCAAAATTATAAGCTGAGCGGGGCCTCCGCTGGGACAGACAGAATCAAACTTCAAGCAGCAGTAAACAGTTCTCACAGGTGTGGCAGGGACAGACACTTCACGCGATGCAGGTGGGCTTCGGGGCTGCAGCAAACTCAAGGTCACCAGGTTGAACAGAGCTACTTTTAGGCCAGACGAATCAACACTTCAAGCAGAGGTAAACAGTTTAACTCACGGAGGTCGTCCCTTCTGATATTCCTCAGACAGAGCCGATCAACATTGTTAAGCTCTAGTTACAGACAGTAGACCAGCATGACATATGGGGAGTGCACGGCGAATAAAAGATAAATCTTCCACACAAAACACGGCAATCCAACTCCAAACATGCAACGTGAGGGGAAACGTCAATTTAGGCACGGCAAATACACTTCCCAAGGTGCAAATAAGGCCAGCACTCACCCTGGGATCTCTATCTGAAGAGCGATGGTCGTCAAGGTTGAAAAGGGTGTTCCAGATATTTCCTCACAGACACGGAAGGACACTATATCTCCTTCCGGACACTATACGGAAGGAGGAGGTCAGCGCTCGGTACTGAATCAGTGCACTCCACTCAGTGATACTCGTAGAACGTAATCCAAACACTCCAAACCACATCCAGTCCAGTGTCAAAAACATGCAGTTAAGAGACTCAGTTTGTCGATTACTATCTCACTCTCTTCCAGCCCATACGGTGTGTTTTACTTTCCCTCCACTGTCATCGAATTCCCTTAAGCAAAACTTCTTCCTACATACAACGATCCTTCAACGGCAACACTCAATAGAACGACTTCTCAACAGGGGAGAACCACCCCAACAATCTCTTTCTCCTCGCTTTTATATCCTTCTCAATACTCATGTGACCTCATCACGGATCTGGATTAATCCTCCACACCTGATGTCAGTTCCTCATCACGGTCGGCAAGGCAACCGGTACACATTGGCACGAGGGGGCGGTGTCTCCTTGTTATTGTCTCGGAGGGAACACAAATCCCAGCGAAACTTAGTTCCGCTCCCTTGTTCGTCACACCGTGACACGTGCGTATGTAGAGAGAGAGAGAAGGCCTACATTAAATCTTATTGAATCATTTAAGCTTATATTATATTCTATTGTCGCACTTTAATGGGAAAATTAATTTATGTATTTAATGAACAAATCAAACTCAAACATGTAAGGATTTTATTTGTACACATAACATTGAAACTATGGAGTGTGTTGTGGTTGCTTCATCTGCCAGAGCTTCTAACACAGGCTTCTGGCTGCTTTATTTTAAATAAGCACCAGATGGCGCGGTTCTCGACACTCGAAGCTTTGAATCTTTTCCCGGAACAGTCAGGGGAAAGCCTCATTGCTTCATGAGGCTTCATTTCCCCCATCACTACCAGGCAGGGGTCAAAACCAAAGAAGCAATCCAAAACATAAAACAATACAAAATAGGCAACAAAGCAGTACTCGGAAGTGGTGTGATAATAGACACTTAATGGTAGATGAATGGAAATGTATGGGCCATCATGAAAAGGATAATCAAGACAATGACATCCATGGACTGTTGAGCAGCTGTCGTGTATCAGCCAAGATTGGGCAAAAAATCCACTTGCAAAACTGCAACAATTAGTATCCTCAATTTCCAAACTATTGTGTGAACACTAAAAGTGTAATTACAAGGAAAGAGGTTGTGACACAGTTATAAACATGCCTCTGTCCTAACTTTTTTGGAGTGTGTTGTAGCCATCAAAATCAAAATGTGTTTATATTTACAAAATACAATAAGGTTGTGTTGTAAAAACATTGGAAATGTTCTTTTGTCAGTTAAATAAAGTTGAAAGATAATTAACAGATCACAGATTTTTTTTGCATTTTACAAAATGTCCCACATTTTCTGGATTTGGGGTTTCTTTCTGCTGAAATTCATTTGTTTGTTGTTGTTGTTTTTAGATTGTTTTATTTATTTATTTACTTATTTTTTTATTTTATTTCTCATGGCAGGAAAATGGATCTTGTATAATCACTGATACTGATTTAAGGGGGATTTATTCTATCATGCGAGAAAAAAAGAGTCGTGATAGGAGAGACGCAGTTAAGCATATGGACAAATATTTCAGGTCATTAGAAAAAAAATGTCACTGCATAATGCTACAACTGATAAAAAAATTGCAAAATCAAATATATCAAAATCAAATATTCCAGAGAGCGATGTAATATGTTAACAGGCATACAACTCAACATACTATTCTCTATAGACACCCTAAAGGTTTTTTGTACAGTTACATTGGTCACTTTTATATACTTGAATATTGTCTGAATATAGCTACTTGTCTGTAGAGAATGCTCTTAAGGGGATAGTTCACCCAGTAATAACGTGGAACACAAAAGGAGATTTTAGTCAAATGATAGCCTTAATCATCATTCCCTTTTTATTATATTATATGGAAAAAGATGAAAAGAAAGTGGAAAGTGACTGAGGCTGATTGACTCCTTTTGAGTTTCATGAATAAAGTTATGCAGATTGGAAACAACATGAGAGTAAGTAAATAAAATCAGGATTTCGGGGGAAGGTGTGCTTCGAGACTAAGTAAAGTAATGTGTTGTATCCTAAAGAAATGATGCACAAAAAGTGCACAAAGGTTTCCATTTAGTCATTTCTTTGCAAACTGTAAAACACATTTAAGGGAAACTTGATTCAATTGTTCAGTTTTCAAATAAAAACTACATGGCATACTTAAAATTACAAATTACTTCTCCCAAATTCATTTTGCCCAAAGGCACTCTAAATATGTTCTACAAGGTCATACACTCCAGTTAGCTGAAGGAGAATGTGGAGGAATAGCTCCCATACTATCCATAATGTAGTATTTTCATTTTTATTTAGGGAATTAATGATACTGTCTGAACACAATCTGTCCTTAAATCATATAATCATAGGCTTTGTCAACCAAAAACATGTCTTCATTTTTAATTTTATTTTTTTATCTTATTCACTTTAAACCACCAAATGTTAAGGTAAAACAGACCTGCTGCTCTCATTTGTTGTTAGGAACATTTATCTTCATCAGGGGGTTAGTCGTCAACTAGCAGAGAAACATGGAAATGTGCAGAATCTGGATTTTAAATTGCCTTTCATTGAAATTTGTCTAATTAAGCCCCCAGATTAGCTACATTGATTTTTCAACTGTTTTCTTATTCATTGGATTTTCTTTCCCTAGTTACAATTGTGGGATTGAATTTCAAGATAACCTTGTTGTTAGAAGGTCAAATTAGAAAGGCAGACACTAACTAAATTCAGCGTTTGACTTGATGTAAAATTGTTTACACTGGAGACCACCAGGTAATGAAAGGAATGCCTGGACAACACGGAAATGCTAATTCAACCAAGGAGCGTAATACATTTCTTATTAATCCTTAAATATAATTAGTAAAAAAAAATAGACTATTTAGCTGCATAAACTGTCCCTAAGGGGAAGACGAGGGTTTCTAGTCAAGGTTGGGAATGTTAGAGATGAGATGAGTTTCCCTCCAGTCAGTGGTGCTACCTCGCTAGCCTGAAGCCCTGTGATCGTTTCCAAGGCGACAACAGGCAGCAGATAGAGAACCTGCCAAATGGAAAATGTCAATTACAGCAAATATGTAGATATGGTGCAGTGCGTGTGCAGCAGGGCAGACTGGGAGAGGGGGATACGAGGGAGGAGAGGGTAAAGCGGGAGCTATGGGGCGAGACAAAGGGCTGAATTATGCCGGCCTGGCTGACAGAGAATGTCTGTCATATTTCATTGTATTACAATCTCTTCAGTAGAGAAGTGAAGATCCAGGTAGGATGATTTTCCCCCTTTAAAAACCCCTATACACCTTATCGTTCACCATCAGAAACATTCGTCCATGCAGCTCAGCCTGTAAGATGATTTGGCCACAGAGATAAGGTCAGCCAGATGAGGAAAGCAAGACAAGGGACGGTATTGGAAGACAGGTGAATAAAAGGAAGAAAATAAAGGGAAGGTTTTGATGGGAATTGAAGGGGAAGAAAGTTAAGAGTAGGATATAAGAGGGTATTCTAGTACAATCATAGTCATATAGCTGTCTTTCTTATGGACTGGACCAAGAAAAACTATTTATGGTTTTATACATTTTTATACATTTCTGAAAACTTCTGCAAATTAATTTAGATAAATATACAAATAAATAAAACAAGAAGAGAATATAAATAAAAACAAAAGGTGTGACATTTTTCAAAACATTAAAAAGAGAGGCAGTTGAGGACTTGTTGCAATAAATATTGAAGGGGAAGAAAGATTAGAGCAGTGTCAGCAACCAGAATAATACAGCACAAAGTTAACTTCCACATAGTGTGTTTTATCGAGCTGATGTGGCCGGTTTGCATGTATTGGCTCAGATCATTTGCGTTTGAATAGCGCGCGCTCTGCGTGGGCGGGGTCACATTAAAAGATAACGACCTATAATGAGCTGAAATGAGAACTCGCTCTTTTTATATAGATTACATGAACAGAGAATATTTGTTTTAGTTTTGAATTAGATAATTTAAAAGTACACACTTAAATGATTATAAAGATATATTGGTCATGCCTGGGTGAATAGTATTCGCTGAGTTTTGTATATGTTTACAGACGTGCATTAGAAAAAAAGTTCACGGAGATATAGAGGCAGAAAGCACACCCTGTTTATTTTCTTTATTTTACAAAAGCACAATGTTTTATTTCGATTGTAAGTGGACACATTAAAAAAGTAGACATTTAACAGCTTATGTTTTCATATTTCTTAAGTCTGTATGACCAAAAAGTTACGGAGTATTTTAAATCTATTTTGCTGCTATGTAAAACAAAACGAGAAAAACGCGCCGGCGTGTTTTTGGTCCCCAGAGGGTTAAGGATTCATTAGTTTGATATAGCCTAACGTTACATGGGAACAAACACTATAACATCTAAGTTGATCATTTTATTTTTGACAAAACATACTATATATTTAACATATGAGCAGAAACTGGCTAACAAAAGCTTATTTGATGTCTATTTTACAGTAAAAACTTTATAGTCTCTCCGAAAACTAGTCACAACTAGTAGTTGTTTTAGTTTTTAATGAGATAATTTAACAGTACACACTTAAATGATTATAAATATATATTGCTCATGCCTGGGTGAATAGTATTCGCTGAGTTTTGTTTAAGTTTAGAGACGTGCACCAGAAAAAACGGAGACGGAGACGGAGAGGCAGAAAGCACACCCTGTTTATTTTCTTTATTTTACAAAAGCACAATGTTTTATATAGATTGTAAGTGGACACACAAAAAGTAGACATTTAACAGCTTATTTTTTCATATTTCTTAAGCCTGTATGACCAAAAATTACGTATTTTAAGTCTATTTTGCTGCTATTTAAAAAAAAACAAGCAAAACGCGCCGGTGCGTTTTCCGACCCCAGAGGGTTAAGAGAGCAGACAGAAAAAATGAAGTGCAACTGGAAGAAAACAAAACTACAGGTATTTCCCATTTAATGGAAAGAGAGCAAAGCAGCTTTACAGTGATAATAGGAAATTAAAGTAACAGTGATGATTTTGTCCTTACAGCAGCTCTAGAATAAAGTTATTGTCCATCTAAGGTTAGTTTTGATTGATTCACTTCCTCGCAACGATCATTAGTTATTAACTTAGGGGCCGCTAACACGACACCGTTCTAACAGAAAATCCTTAATGCGATCTGGCCGCTCATTTGCACAAAACAGTGCCTGGTGTATCGAGAACGCAAAACATGAAATAAGTTCCAAGGTACAAGCCTTGAAAAATTTATAATACAGAATTTTTTTATCACTTCCGCATAGCCACGTGAACCGGAATTATCCCGACAACATTTTATCTATACATAGGTAAAGGGAAGGGAGGGAGGCCTTCACAGGGGAGAGACTAGTTGACACTTCAGGACTGCGTTGTCGTCGTGTCCAGATGCAGGTCCTTCATCAGATTCGGATACGGCCTGGATCTGGCAGATTGCGGTAAACCTTGGGATAAACAGAGAGACTAATATTAGCATAGACGCCATCCTTCTTAGGATGTACCAAGTACGTCAGGATTTATGGAAAGTGTTCCCGGACATGCAGCCTAACATGGAATTATAGAAGTCTATAATGTGTTATGTGTATGCTAGGCCAAAGAGATGTGTTTTTAGTCTAGATTTGAACTGACAGAGTGTGTCTGCTTCCCGGACAATGTTAGAAAGATTGTTCCAAAGTTTTGGTGCTAAATAGGAAAAGGATCTACCGCCAGTAGTTTGATATTCTAGGTATTATCAACTGGCCGGAATTTTGAGATTGCAATAGACGTCAGGGACTATAATGCAGCTCGCTCAAGTACTGGGGAGCTAAACCATTTAGTGCTTTGTAATCGGAGTAATCAGCAATATTTTAAAAGTTATACGATAATTAATAGGGAGCCAATGCAGAGTTGACAGAACCGGGCTTATAAGGTCATACTTCCTGCTTCTGGTAAGAACTCGAGCTGCTGCATTTTGGACCAGCTGTAGTTTGTTTATTATGCAGGGCAACCACCCATAATAGCATTACAAAAATCTAGCCTTGATGTCATGAACGCATTAACTAATTGTTCTGCATTTTTCATTGAGAGCATATGACGTAATTTAGATATATTTTTAAGATAAAAAAGCGGTTTTACAGATGCTAGAAACGTGACTTTCAAATGAAAGATTGGTATCAAATAGCACACCCAGCCAGTTGTTCTTAACTGACAAAAAGGACTTGACAGAGCAGCAATCTAGTGTTAGACAGTATTCTAGATTATCACGTGAGGAAGTTTTTTGTCCAATAATTAGAATCTCTGTTTATTCAGAATTAAGTAGTAGGAAATTGCTAGTCATCCAGTTTTTTATATCAGCTATGCATTCCGTTAATTTTGTGAATTGGTAAGTTTTGTCAGGGCGTGAAGAAATATAGAGCTGAGTATCATCAGCATAACAGTGAAAAATAATGCAATTTTTCCTAATGATATCTCCTAAGGGTAGCATGTACAGAGTGAACAGCAATGGTCCTAGTACTGAGCCTTGTGGTATACCATACTGAACTTTTGATCGATGAGACATCTCTTCATTAACTGCTACAAACTGTTAATGGTCAGATAAGTATGATTTAAACTTTAAACCATGCTAGTGCACTTCCACTAATGCCAACATAATTTTCGAGTCTATTCAAAAGAATGTTGTGGTCAATGGTATCAAATGCAGCACTAAGATCCAGTAACACTAATAGAGAGATACAACCACGATCGGGTGATAAGAGCAAATCATTTGTGACTCTAATGAGAGCTGTCTCAGTACTATGGTACGTTCTAAATCCTGATTGAAAATCCTCGCAAATATAATTTCTTGCTAAAAAGGAACACAGTTGTAAAGATACTGCTTTTTCTAGTATCAGAAAAGGTAGATTCGAGAACGGCCTGTAATTAATTCTGTAGGATCAAGTTGTGTTTTTTTAACAAGCGGTTTAATCATAGCCAGCTCAAAAGTTTTTGGTACGTTTCCTAATGACAAAGATGAATTAATGATATTAAGAAGAGCATCTATGACCTCTGGAAGCATCTCTTTCAGTAGCTTAGTCGGTATAGGGTCTATCCAAAAAGCTATTTTGAATCCTCAAAAGTGTCAGGAGGGGATTCAGCCTCACTACACCCTGAAAACAATGCATCAACATTCACAAGAGCACTCATGATTCTGAAATGTAAGATTATTTTGTTTACCATACAAATTAAATCACGATTAGAACAAAGCATATAAGCATAAAAAACTTACTACTAATCCTCAACTGGATCCATTGCTCCTCGAAGTGAAACCAGCACTTCTGAGGTAAGTTTCCCAGGATTATTCCTCACAGCCGCGCAAGATGACACAGTAAATTCATCTGATTAAACTTGATGTGTTTTATCAAGCTGATGTGGCCGTTTTGCATGTATTGCCTCAGATCATTTGCATTTGAATAGCGCGCACTCTCCGTTAAAAGATACCCGTTAAAAGATAACGAGCAATAATGAGCTGAAATGAGAACTCGCTCTTTTTATATAGATTACATAAACAGAGAATATTTGTTTTAGTTTTGAATGAGATAATTTAACAGTACACACTTAAATGATTATAAATTTATATTGCTCATGCCTGGGTGAATAGTATTCGCTGAGTTTTGTTTAAGTTTAGAGACGTGCACCAGAAAAAAAGGTTCACGGAGACGGAGAGGCAGAAAGCACACCCTGTTTATTTTCTTTATTTTACAAAAGCAAAAAAAAAAACTTTTTTCTTCCACTTTTATATAGATTGTAAGTGGACACACAAAAAGTAGACATTTAACAGCTTATTTTTTCATATTTCTTAAGCCTGTATGACCAAAAATGACGTATTTTAAGTCTATTTTGCTGCTATGTAAAAAAAAAACGAGCAAAACGCGCCGGTGCGTTTGCCGACCCCAGAGGGTTAAGAGAGCAGACAGAAAAAATGAAGTGCAACTTGAAGAAAACAAAACTACAGGTATTTCCCATTTAATGGAAAGAAAGCACGATTGCATACAGAGGCATTTAAAAGCATTAAAATAAACAAAACCCTAGGTATTTATTTGAAACAGTCAAGTCAAGTCACCGTCATTTATATAGTGCTTTTAACAATATAGATTGCTTCAAAGCAGCCTCTACAGTGATAATAGGAAATTAAAGTAACAGTGATTGTTTTGTCCTTACAGCAGCTCTAGAATAAAGTTATTGTCCATCTAAGGTTAGTTTTGATTGATTCACTTCCTCGCAACGATCATTAGTTATTAACTTAGGGGCCGCTAACACGACACCGTTCTAACAGAAAATCCTTAATGCGATCTCAAAACATGGAATAAGTTCCAAGGTACAAGCCTTGAAAAATTTATAATACAGAATTTTTTTAAATCAAAATATATAATAAAATTAGCTCTATGAAATCTGAAAATGCAAGAAATTAAATTGCATTCACATCCTCAGAGAATGTGTTCTCAGAACTGTTGATTGATTGTTTATGGACAGGTTATGGAGTCAAAGCATATTTCAGCTACGAATGAAATGCAGGGCGGCATCTGAAGTTAGAAGTTCCTCCGCTGAACATGACACAAGCTCCGGCACGAAATCCAGTGCCGTTATAGTGGAAACGGGACAACAGAGACTGGTCCATTACACTTGAATTACTTCTAAATGTTTCATTTTAAATTCTAATATTTGTTGAATGAGCTTGAAGGAACACGCCGACTTTTTGGGACTTTAGCTTATTCGCCGTATCCCCCAGAGTTAGATAAGTCCATACATACCCTTTTCATCTCCGTGCGTGCCATATCTCTGTCTGACGCACTCTGGACGCACCCACCGCTAGCCTAGCTTAGCACAAAGACCGGAGGTAAACTGCTCCAGCTAGCATACTGCTCCCAATAAGTGACAAAATAACGCCAACATTTTCCTATTTACATGTTGTGATTTGTATTGTCACAGCGTGTACAAATAACAAGGTCACATGAGATACAGCCATCTTCTAACCGTATACATAATGGGAACTATATTCTCAGAAGGCGAAACACTGCTACTTCTGTGGAGTGATTTGCTCGCAGCACCTGAGAAGCCCTGAGGTGGGGAGCAGAGAGTTTGCTCAGTGTTGCACTAATCACTCCGCCCAAGTAGGAGTGATTCGCCTTCTGAGAATATAGTTCCTAGTATGTATACGGTTAGAAGATGACGTGTCTCATGTCACCTTGTTATTTGTACATGCTGTGACTATACAAATATGCGTCAGACAGAGTTACGGCATGCACGGAGATGAAAAGGGTATGTATGGACTTATCTAACTCTGGGGTATACGGTGAATAAGCTAAAGTCCCAAAAAGTCAGCATGTTCCTTTAAATGTATACAATATGTATTCAAAACTATATAATATATGCTATACTGTAAAATATGACAGAAAATAAAGGAATTGTCATGCAAACCAGTGGTTGTGTGGAGTATTATTATTATTTTTTTCTAGGATTTAAGGTAATCCGTAAACATTAATTCATATATGAAGTAAAAAAAAAAAAAAGAAGAAGCTAGTATTATAAAAAAATTAAACAACTCATTACGCTGGGTTAAATAAACAACCTAATTTGCTGGGTAAAATTAATCCAACATGTGTTCTGTCCTATATTTACCCAGCCCTTGGATTAAAAACAACCCAAACTGGCTTGTTTTTAACCCACTGTTTTTTAGAGTGAATTAATGAATGGATGTTTTCCTCGGGAAGACTACAATGCGATATTGTAGTAGACGGTTTAAGTAAATAAGTTCATCAAGTCATTACTGATGTGCTATTTGGAAAACATTTTAAGGCCTTTCTGTATGTAAACGTGCTCTCTCTCCACAAAATACGAAACACCTCTAGCTTTGTTTTCTTCCAGTTGAAGAATAGTTTCTGTTGCAACATCCCAGATAGTTATTCTAAACTTTCTGGGATGCTGAGGAGATGAAACTGAACAGGAAGAGTATATGTAAAGCAGTCTTTAGTGTTAGAAGTGATAGTTCTACCATATTTGTAACAGGGTGTCGGTTTTGCAGCCTTGGCTAAATTAAGTACACACGAGACTAGAAAAGGATCTGAGATGTCATCGCTCTTCTGCCGAATTTCAATGGCATCAACATTGATTCATGTGACAATATAAGATCTAAAGTATGATTACAACAATGAGAGGGTCCTAAAACATGTTGTCTAACTACAATAGAGTTTAGAATGTCTCTAAATGTCAATCCCAATGCATCTTTTTCATTATCTACATGGATATTAAAATCGCCAACAATAAGGACTTTATCTGCAGCCAGTAGGAGAAACGGGGTAAGTTGTCACATGGGTAAATTGTCACACTGTTCATAACTCCAACACTAGGGGCTCAATCTCAAAAATCAAACAGCCAATTTGTGTGACTTCTTCTATAGTCAACCTCCTGTTCCCCTTCAGGGAACTATCGCTGCGTGGAAACGTGGTGGGAACGCCTCCAACGTAGTGCGTCTGAAGCATGCATGAATGAAATCAGTCAATGGAGAGACGGAACGTCATAGGCGGGTGACGTCATCAACCAGGAAACTATAAAGCACCCCTGAATCACAAGCACAACAGCTTTCATTACTTCAGCAGCACTCTGTGTGTTTGAAATCTGTCGATTGTGTTTGTCTGTTTCTAGTTGCTACTAGGCAGGAGTTTTCACTATATATATGTATATATATTATATCATATAAAAAAACATGAGTGACGAGAAAAAAGCGAGCGAGCAGCATTATAGAAAGTGTGTTCCTCCCTGTACCCGATACATCACAGGTGGGGATACACACCAACTATGTGTTGCTTGCTTAGGAGTGCAGCATGCCCAGTCGGCTCTCGAGGGAGCCGATTGTGAGCATTGCGAGCGTCTTCCATTATGGACGCTGCGCTCTCGGCGTTCGCTCTTTGAGGAGAACGGTTCGCTGCGCGCTCCCCGTGGCTCGGGTCCCGCTTCTGTCGAGGCAGAGCGTTTACGCCAGTCGTGGGGTTTGCAAATGGATCTCACCGAGGGGAATGAGACGGGCCCCGCCCTATCTCATACTTCACCGGCGAGATCCAGCACCCCCTATCCCCGGTTCAGAAGCACGCATTGCGGTTACTTCTGCCCAGGGTGGGGCGCAAGAATTTAAACTATCCAGTTCTGAGGAGCTGGATGTTGAAAGTGTTGAGAAAGAGGAGATTGAAGACTCGTCACTTCATTCTCCAGCTGAAGAGGAGCTGTTTGATGTGTTAACTCGTGCGGTTGAGCTAGATAGGCAGGAGTCACGTCATAAAAGCAAATTAGACGAGAGATTTCTGCTGTCTTGCACTCAACCTTCACGCCGGTGCTTGCCGTTCTTCCCAGACCTTCACACTGAGGTGTCAAAGTCCTGGGTTTGACCGGCTTCATCGAGGGTTTACACCATTCACTCTAATGCCTATGCCAATATTATGGGAGCTAAATCTTTTGGTTATGTGCCGATGCCAAGGGTGGAGGAGACGCTCGCGAGCTATCTCTCTCCCGAATCGGCATCGTCATTTAAAGCGCCGGCTCTTCCCACCAGACCTCTTAAAAATACATCAGCAATGGTGGGAAAGGCATACTCGGCGGCAGGTCAGGCGGCAGCATGTTTACACACAATATCCATTCTTCAAGCATACCAAGCCGACCTGTTGGAAGATGTTAGTAGGGGGGATGAGATTTCTGCTGATACTGTGGCTGAACTTCGTCAGGCAGCGGATCTTTCTCTCCAGGCCTCCAAGGAGACGGCGAGTTCTATTGGCCGGTCTATGGCAGCCCTGGTGGCCACGGAGATGCATTTATGGTTGAACCAGAACCAAATGAAAGAAAAAGAAAAATAATTTCTCTTGAACGCCCCGCTTTCTCCTCCGGGGCCTCTTCGGTGACGCAGTTAATACTGTCATCGGGAGGTTCCAGGAAGAGAAAAAGCAGGCGGCGGCGTTTAAAAAATGTATCCCCCTGAAAGTCTGATGGACTCTGGACTCCCAGGACTCTGGACCATCAGAGTCCTGGACCCCCAGGACTCTGATGGTCGCCCCCTCCGTGGGAGATCGGAGTACACCTCATCATACGGTGCCCTTTCTCTCTCGGTACCCTCAGGGGTCTGTTCTGTCAACCCTGCCCTTGTGCCAGGGCACAGAAGGACCCGGCGAGCGCTTTCCCGAGGGACGCTCGCCCCCTCCGAGGAGGGCTCTAGAGTGGTCAGATCAGTCGTTCCCTGCCGGTGCGCCGTCACAAGGCACTGTGTCTGCCTCTCAAAATATTCCAGAGGCCAGCCTCGAGAGGCTGGTACCCTTAGTAGATTTTCTTGTGGCGTGGAAAGATCTTCCCAATGTGTCTCAGTGGGTCCTGCATACAATCGAAAGAGGTTACGCTATACAGTTCAGGTCTCGTCCGCCTCGGTTCAGAGGGGTCCTTCCCACTGTGGTGGGCCCCCGAGCAGGCTCTGGTAATGGAACAGGAGGTTATGACTCTTCTGCAAAAAGGAGCTGAAAGGGTTTCTCCTCCCAGCAGGGAGTCGGGTTTTTACAGCCGATACTTCATTGTGCCAAAGAAAGACGGGGGGTTGCATCCAATTTTAGATCTGCGTCTTCTAAATCGCACTGTAGGGAAGCTCAAGTTCAAGATGCTCACTCTCAAACAGATCGTGTCACAAATCAGATCCGAGGACTGGTTCGTCACAATAGATCTGAAGGACGCCTATTTCCATGTGTCTATTCTTCTACAACATCAGAAGTTCCTAAGGTTCACTTTCGGGGGCGAAGCGTACCAGTACCGGGTTCTTCCGTTCGGCCTAGCACTGTCACCCCGAACGTTCACGAAATGTATTGATGCGGCTCTAGCTCCGCTGCGTTTACAGGGTATCCGCATTCTGAACTATATCGACGATTGGCTGATTTTAGCTCAATCGCAGGCTCAGGCGGTTCGGCATCGAGATGTCGTCCTCGCTCACATCAAGAAGTTGGGGTTGAGGCTCAATGCCAAGAAGAGTGTGCTTTCTCCAGTACAGAGATCCACCTTTCTCGGCGTGGTGTGGGATTCGACGACGATGCAGGCACAACTTTCCCCTGCTCGTGTTGCTTCGATTCTCGCTGTGGTAAATCACATCAAGCTAGGCCAGCGACTCACTGTAAAACAGTTCCAGAGACTGTTAGGTCTCATGGCAGCAGTGTCCAACGTTATTCCTTTTGGCCTACTGCACATGAGACCGCTTCAGTGGTGGCTCAGAACCAAGGGATTCTCCCCAAGGGGAAATCCGCTCCGCACGATCATGAGTTTGCGACGGTGTCTTCGCGCCCTGGTCATGTGGAAAGATCCTTGGTTCCTGTCCCAAGGTCCCGTGCTGATTGCTATGACCCTGAACAGTTCAATCTAACACAATTTTTGTTTTGTTTTGTTAGAATAGAGAAGAAAGTGTTAGTATTGCTGAAAAAGAAACTGCTGATTCTTAAAAAATGGCTACGGACTCAGCAGCTCTGACCGAGTTAGGCAGATCATTCCACCAGCAGGGAACAGTCATGGTAAAGGTCCGAGAAAGAGATTTTGTGCCTCTTTGAGATGGCACCACAAGACGCCGCTCGCTTGCAGAGTGCAAGTTTCTGGATGGCACATAAGTCTGAAGTAATGAGTTCAGGTACAAGGGAGCAGTGCCAGTGGTTGTTCTGTAGGCAAACGTCAGTGACTTGAATTTGATGCGAGCGGCAACCGGCAACCAGTGCAATTTTGTGTGGAGAGGAGTGACATGTGCTCTCTCCGGCTCGTTGAAGACCACTCTAGCTGCAGCATTCTGGATCAGTTGCAGAGGTTTGACAGTGCAAGCTGGGAGACCAGCCAGGAGAGCATTACAATAGTCCAGTGGATAGAACAATCGCATGAACAAGGAGTTGTGTAGCATGCTCTGATAGGAAGGGCCTGATCCTTCTGATGTTGTACAAGGCAAATCTGCATGACCGGGCAGTGCTAGCAATGTGGTCTGTGAAGTTCAATTGGTCATCAATTACAACTCCAAGGTTCCTGGCTGATCTATGGATGAGTTATGGATGACAAGCCTAGCTGAATGGTGAAGTGGTGGGTTAGCCGGGATTACAAGTAGCTCTGTCTTCAAGTGACTTTGGGAGTGAAGTTGTCTCAATGACTTTGGGGCAAGTCGTCACATGTGACAACTTGCCTCAGTACAAATAAACACATAGAACATGCTTAAAAAACATTGTGATATTGTAATTTTTTTTTCACCTGATTTGAAAAAGCAGCTTGTTGAGTATATTACTGGGTGAGCTGACATTTATTTTGGTCTGTCGCCAAGTGTGGTCTTGCCTACCAGTTTGCTGTGGCACATCAGCTGAAGTTCAGGCCTTTGTGGGCAGTAAAAGAAAAGGCCAGCAAAGAGTGGTTACAGGCTTCTTAAATCGGCATACAACGCTGTCATTGAGAAAGCCAGGGGAAACTAGCCTTGCCAGGGTAAGTAGCTTCAACTCTAAGTTTGACAACTTAGAGAAAGTGTTACGCAAATATGAGTTTGGACCAGGAGACATTTGGAATGTTGATGAATGCTGTGTCAGCCACAGGAAATAGTATACCTCCATACTTTATTTTCCCCCGTGCCAACTTCCGCGATCATTTCCTGATCAACGGGCCACCAGTCTGCAAAGGAGGGGCAAATTCCTCTGGATGGATGAAAGACGCACTTTGTTGACTTCCTGAAACATTTCAGTGAACATACAAAGTGCTCAAATGAGAAGCCCTGTTTACTCCTTTTGGAAAACCACAAGTCTCGTCTGTCCATTGATGGACTCAACTATGCCAAGGAAAATGGCATAATCATGCTGTCATTCCCACCCCACTGGTCACATCGGCTCCAACCATTAGATAGGTCTGTCTACGGACCTCTAAAGAGGCACATCAACAGCGTGTGTGATGCCTGGATGAGGAACAACCCCGGGAAGACAATGTCAATTTATGACATTCATGGGATTGTGGCAATTGCCTATCCTCTGGCTGCAACCCACTTTAACATTCAGGCAGGCTTTAGGGTGGCTGGGGTTCAACCTTACAACAGAGATGTATTTCTGGAAACCGAGTTTGTACCATCCTACGTCACAGAACACCCAATTCAGAAACCTGCCCTGCCGGGCCCCAGCACCAACTTTGCCCTGCCAGGCCCCAGCACCAACTTTGCTTTGCCATGCCCAGCACCAACCTGTCAGATTCCAGCACCAACTCTGCTCTGCTAGGTCCCAGCACCAATCTGTCAGATTCCAGCACCAAACTCTACCCTGCTAGGCCACAGCACCAACTCAGCTCTGCCTAGCATGCCCAGTTATGCTTATGCTATCACCAGCTCACCCTTACCCAGCAAAATCTGGACCTACAAAGAACAAGGCAGCTAAAAGAAGAAAAATCATACAAGAGTCATCATCAGATGATGAAGAGTGCTTCTGCCTCGTCTGTGTGGAGACGTTTTCAAACAGTCGTCCAAAGGAGACCAGGGTAAAATGTGTAAAATGCAACAAATGGGTCCATAATGCTTGCACCTCAGGCCAGGCAATTTATGTTTGCCAGAATTGTGACTCTGAAGATAAGTCTGATTAGTCAGATACAGGGCATCTGTTTTGTTCAGAGGTTAACTATGTTAAGTTAAGCGAGTTATCTGCTGCATTCCATTCAGTTATCATGGATCTATGTGCAAGCCAGAGAACGTTTGAGTTTAAAGTTCAACGTAAAGTGGCATTGCCACTTAATGTATTTTGATTGAAATGTCTATTGTTTGGATTAAATAATTGTTTTTCCAGATTCTCTAGGCATGATTGTTTATATTTCCAGTTCTGGTTTGAATTAAAAAAATTAAATCAATATTCACAATTAAGTAAGTGTGTTCTTATTTTTAGATAATCTAGTGAGACAACTTACCCGCAGATGGGGCAAATTGTCACAAGGGTAACACTCTCCATTCAACAGTCTAGGCAAGGCAAGGCAAGTTTATTTATTTAGCACATTTCATACACAATGGTAATTCAAAGTGCTTTACATAGAAGAAATTAAAATAATCACAAGAAATAAGAATAATTAAAACAGTTTAGAATAAAAAATTAAATACAAAAACCACCATCACTTCAAAATACTTTGAGGAGAACATGATTCTAAAGCGCTTTGGGTGTACAGTAGTACATATGAAAGCGCTATATAAATGCCTCATTCTAATAATTATATTTGAAACTAGACCTCTGAGTTTTACTGAAGATATGACTAATTACAGCAACACCTCCCCGTTTTCCTTTTAGACAAGGCTCGTGTTAATAATGGTAATCTTGGGGGGTGGAAGTTATGTAATCTTCTGGTTTTAGCCAGATTTCTGTCAAAAACAGCACATCTAGGTCATGATCTGTAATCATATAATTTACAAAGAGTGATTTTGTAGAAAGGGATCTAATATTCAGCAAACCGAGCTTTATAATTTTTCATCTGTATTATATCTGTTTTTTATTTGTTGAACATCAATTACATTTTACCCTTAAATCGGTTCAATAATTTTTTGTATTTACTAATTCGGGGGAACAGACACAGTCTCTATGTGATGATATCTAGGTGAAAGTGAAAACGGTCTGCTACAGTAAGTATCTCAGCACTCCGGCGAACAGGAAGGGGTCCAGAGCAAAATACAGTGTCTGACATCGTACTTGCGAGTTTACACAACTCTTTAATGTTAATTTGAGTGATTTCCGACTGGGGAAGTCGAACATCATTAGTGCAGACGTGAATAATAATCTTAGAGAATTTATGATTAGCATTAGCCAGCACTTTTAAATTTGCTTTGATGTCAGGCGCTCTGGCTCCCAGCAAACATGTGACTATGGTGGCTGGTGTCTCTATTTTCAAGTTCTGTGTAATAGAATCGCCAATAACTAGGGCACTTCCAACAAGATTCTCACTGAGTGGGAAGAGCCAGTTTGATGTTCTAATCGAAACATAAGAGTGGTGATTTGTCACGCGACTATGCCGTCTCACAGTCATCCAGTTGCCCTGCTACACGGTCTCTACAGCCGAACCGAACAATGTACAGAGTTCACTAAGCTAGTCGCATCCAAAGCAGTAAAGCCCTTGCATTCTTACTATCCTCAATTAAAGTTTGCATACAAGTTTCTAATTCTGAAATCGTCTCCATCAGCCTGACTAATTATCTACATTTATGACATGTAAAACACCCGTCACCAACAGAGAAGGCAGCAAGGCAGACAGGAGCAACTGAGTACTTGGGTATTTGTAACTGAACAAGCATCATGATGTGATGTCTTCCATACATTTCACATGCAAATTAATTTAGATAAAAATGCAAACAAACAAAACAAGAATACATAGAAATAATGAAAAAACACAAAAGACAGAAACCTACTACTACTACTAATAATAATAATAATAATGAACACAACTGGTGGCATTAACAGAGATGGAAACAATTAAAACAAAAGAAAGGTGCAAGAATGTTCGAAACAAAAAAGAGAGGCGGCTGAGAACTTGTTGACATAAATAAATAATTCAGCAGATGTATGATTTTAGACTGGAGCTGAAAATAAAAAAGGCAAAAAGCTCAGAGGTGATCAAAGGAAGGTGACAGAGAAGATAAGAGAGAATATTCTGGAAAAGGGTCAACCATAATTTGAAGAACCCATTGCATGGAGCAGAGTGATATCATCATCCAGTCAGCATGCACTATACATAGAAGAGTAAACTAATTTATTACTTCATCCATTCACAAACAAACAAACAAACAAACAAACAAACAAACAAACAAACAAACAAACATGATCATGGAAGGTTAAGTTTAATGTATAAACACAGACAGTATAAGCTAATTAAAACGATAAATAACTCATTGCTAAAAATAATGAGCAAGCTTATTATGAGGCACTGACACTAAATATGGGCATAATTAATATTTTGATTATCACAGCTATAATTATAAGCATCATTATCCCTGGCAGCATTAATAATGATGACTATGTAGGCCAAATCAAAGCACTTTATTTTCACTATCAGTATGTAGAAAGGTAATCTTTTTATTAATAACAATGATGTAATCTTACTTCATTCTTTGTACAATAATTTTTAATCTCCATCCTTAACTGAAATTGGTTCAATTTATTAGTTGGCAGGTGTGAAGCTTGGTAGTGCATTACTGTCATTGTAATCCAATTAGTCGGAGCACAGTGATGTTCAGGCTCCAAGCTGGTGTTGAAGGAATTATGTCTGCATGCACCCTACCAAATGCTTCCCTACTATGCATAAGAGCATTACACCGTGTCCTAACCAGACGCGATGCGATAAGATCCAGCGTCAAATAATTTGTCTGTCCACACTAGACGCGACGTGACTGCAAGATGAAAAATCAATCAACAAATTGATAACAAATCAATCAAAACTCATAGCCAATCAGAACAGCGTGTGGGCGGGGTCAATTGCACAGCACCAGAGATCAGCTTAATCTTGACGGCAATCGCAAGAAAATGGATAAGTAGACTACATAATCAAATTCACAAATATTACACCATTTAAACATTATTCAAATACATAGGCTACTGAGTTACTAAAAAAATCTTTGTCAAAAAATGCACTTGTTTGTACACAGTTTGTCATTCTTGTTTCCATTTTGTTTAATTGCAAGATCTGAGGTGAATTATCCATTGTTGCTTTTACAGCCACAAAGCTGGGAGCACTAAATGATTTTCGAAGACATTACACGCTTTTAACATTAAATAAAGCACATAAATATTTATCATTCCCACACTTTGTGTTTGTTGTTCCAGCGCGACGTCGCAGAAAAATATAAACCGTTTCTAAAATAGAAACGTCGCGTGTCGCGGCTGGTTTAGGACAAAAACTCTAATTAACAATTTGGGGGCCCTAAGCAGAATTTGATTTGGGGGGCCCCGCCCCCTCCCACCACGCGGAGTCACCTGTGCTTGACGATTATTGACACAAATGTCACGCTATAATGCTGCATTATAAATTAATACAGTGAGGTTATGTGTTAATACAAAATAAATACTTAAAGGTGGGGTATGTGATTTGCAAAACGGCCGGCATATTTTGAAAATACACAACTCAAATGGTCCTACCTTCTTTCCTTTGACTCCACCCATTCAAAGAACATGGACATGGATGGGGGGAGGGGGGGATGGTACGACCGTTTGATTGACGCACTTACTGTCCAATGATTCTAGGTGGTCTTGGAAATGATTGGCTGGAGTTTTTCGAGTCCTGCCTGTTCCACAGATGATTAAATTACTTAATTTTTATTTCAGTGCTTCTAACTCAGTGGCTGTAAGTGGGTTAGGAATAGGATTTTAAGTGATTTTGAAAAAATGGCCAAAAAAGAGAATTACATACCCCACCTCTCTTCTGGCTCTCAACGAAGGCGGTCGCATTTTCTCTCCCTCTCCTCCCCCTTACCTTCCCTGCTTCGCTCCTCTCGTCTAGTCTTATGTCCTAACTTTGAGAGACTCTCTCCGCACTGCTCTCCAAACTAAAAATCATGGATTAGATCAACTGGTCTCTCAACGCAATTGACACCATCTTCTCGACGAGAAGCTTGGGTTTGGGGGAACCTGACTGCCCTGCCGGAACGTTCGCAGCTGGCTACACGATGGACGCGTGGGAGAGGTGGCGGGTCGTGTGTCTGGCGGCTCTTTCCGTGGAGGACATTGAAGATATCTATCTATTCGGAACCATGATAACAGGTCTTTTGCTGACTGGATTAGGCATTGCCCTGGTTTATCAAGAAATTAAGAAGACGGTGACAGCTGTCCAAAGCCCCACAATGCTGCCCGGCATGATTGAAGCAGTGGGCAGAGCGGTCAGCACTCTGGGACTGGACAGCAGGCTGGGACTATCAACCGCATTATGGATAACAACAGGGAGGTGACCCGAAATATGGATAACATCATGGAGAAGCTCACGGCTTTGCAAAAGCTGATGGACCAGAATGGACTAAGAGAGTAGTCGTGCAAAGGAATGCGGCTACTCGCCCCAAGACCAAATAATCCTAATCTTATCTGCTTTCGGCCCCCCTCAACCAGCACTGGCCTCGGCCAAGGCCGCTGTTGGAACAACAACTCCCCCGGAAGAGCACTGCAGGGAGCCGCTCTTGCGTTCCTTCCCCCATTTCTCACAGACACCTGCTGATTGTTGACTCTGTTTGGGACCTAATCAAGGTTGTCTCCATGGCAACTTGCTGTGCTAACGCTATAACATCCTGCGGACAGAGGCACAGAGATTTGGATGCCAAGCGGAGCGAATCTCCAGGCCTACACATACACAAACTCTTACATATATATACAGATATGCAATCACCCACCCACCCCACATCCCTCGCCTTCACCGCTTTGTACCCCCCAGCCTGGCGGGCGGGTCTGTGACCAGCGCCGAAAATGGCTGCAGGACCGGATGGCTGCTTGCCTGTGCTGGGTGACCTCCATCCCCCATTGTCATATTGTATGTATGTTTGTGCATGGACAGGTTGATGGCTAATTTCGCTGGTACTTGTGACTAAGTGACGATAAAGGCTACTACTACCTTTAATAAAAAATAGATACTTAAATAAAAAAGTTTTAACTTTTACTTTACTCTTTTACTTAACTCTTTGAAACTTCTGAAAACAAACTGTCACAAAACATAAATAAATTATTTGCGAATGTGCAATAAATGTGCAATCTTCAACTACAAAATAAAACCAAAATAGACAAACATGGATATAATAAAAAATAGAATGTTACAAAAAAATTGACACTTAAATAATGAAAGTGCATACATTTTTCACTTTTGTTTTTAAAACGTTTAACTTTTACTTTAGGCCTACTCTTTTACTAACTCTCTCAATTATTTGCTAAAATAATGACAAAACTGAGAAATCAGAAACATAATAACAGCAACAACAATGACAACTGACAGTGTAACTGTCCTCAAAATCTTTTTTATTGTATTTATAGATTATTATTGTAACAGACTTTGTTGGATTGTACATGCATCATGACAGAATCCAACAAAGTCTGTTACAATAATAATGATGTACTGGCGCTAGTTGTATAGGTGTGCATGCAATGTATTTTTCCCCTTAGGGGCTTGCCGTAGATGCACACTTGGTACTGGAGTATCGCGGGGTTTTGGAGTTAGTGATCTGATGTGTGGAATATAATAAAGTGGAGAAGACTTCAAACTGCTATCGTTGATTATTTTCTTATTTCTGTTAGTGTTAGGTGAACCCTATACGAACGCTCGGTTACATTATTAAGATTATTAAAACCATATTAATAAAGTTGAAGTCTATTTTCATCACAGAAGTGTCCCCACCCACAAATTGTCTATGCACGCGAGGTGTCTAGATTATGCGCATGACTCAAACGCTAGCAGACACAGCAGCAGTTGTAGGCAGGTATATTGATCATAAAATCAGAATATGCTTGTCATGAATTATTCATTTATTCATTCATTTATGTCACTTGTTTAAGTTATCTAATATGTGTAAAAAAATAAAATAAAAAATCTCGATTGGGGGCCCCCTGGTGGTGGTCACAAACACAAACACAAACACACACACACACACACACACACACACACACACACACATATATATATATATATATATATATATATATATATATATATATATATATGCATGACCAGGGGAATATCGCCAACGGAACACTTTTCCTTCAGTTCACAATAATAAACTTCACAATATGAAAGGAACTCCTATAAGAGGACAGTCAAATACCAGTTATCCCTTAAGGACGAATTGATGAGAGAGTACCGCTAAGCTCTCTCACCAGCTACTGACAGCAGAACATCTACATACATTCCGCAATATCCTTCCATACTCTATTCACCATTACAATACCAAAACAAGCTAAAAATTATAATTTTAGAGATACACAAGGTGTACTCAAAGATATGAAGGCAACCCATTTCTTCAGGTATGTGCTTAATCTGAACTACTGCTTTTAGACTATAAAACAGCCTTAACACTATTTTAGACAATATGCCAAAAGGCACAAAACCAAAAGTCTTGTTCTAAGCAGAGAAAGCCCTAAACACTGACTTGCAAACAGCTTGAACATTGTGTTTTGTATCCTGAACCACAGCCTGTGTAGTAGACATTACATGTATTAATCTTTCAACAGGTCTAACGACTCAACCAAAACATGTCCTATGACTGAGCTAGAACTTTGCGGTACATTCTCAGTGTCAGCTACATGTGTGTTGGTAGGAGTTTGAGAGGGTGGCTGGGCAGACTGGACTGTCTCAGAATCGGATTCATGTGAATCTGAACAGCCTCTTGTGTCTCCATCAGAAACAGATGTTCTTACATCTCTTGAGATGTCAGAGACATGGCTTTTTGGTGCAGAAAGGAAGGCCTCAGCTAGAGGATCTACCAGAACTCCACTTGGGGTTTGATCAGACTCATGATGTGATCCGTCAGGTAGCTCCGAATCTCAACTTATCGTTCTGTTTCTGGTATCAGATTCCTGAACTGACATAGAATCATCCTCACAATTAACATCAACATCATCACATGAGGCTATCACCTTGCCTCTCGTCATCACCGAGTCATCCCTTGTAACACTGGGATTACGGATCCTGTAAGTATGAGTGTCTGGTTTACGATCCACAACAGTGTGAACTGTTGAATCCCACCTTTCATCAGCTTTCTTCTTACCCCTTTCGATTTTATTCGCTAAGAGCACCTGGTCACCTGTTTCGATGAGTAGTCCTTTTACCCTTCGGTTGTACAACTCCGCATGTCTTTTCTGTTCTTTCGCTGCATGTTCTTGTGCCAGATGATCCAGATGTAACCTGCTGTGACAAGTTCGTATCCATTCTGGTCAAAGATCTGAAAGAAGTGTTACAGATCACACTTCTTTCAGATCTTTGACCAGAATGGATACGAACTTGTCACAGCAGGTTACATCTGGATCATTCAAGACAGAGCGAAACAGAATGTCAATGGGCAGACGGGGTACACGTCCGAACATCAAATAAAAAGGAGCATATCCTGTCGTCTAATGGATTATGCAATTATACAGAAATATCAGTGTCTGCAACCGTCTCAGCCAATCTCTCTTCACATCTGGTGACAAAGCCCGAATCATATTTCCAAGGGTTCTATTAAAGCTCTCCACACTTCCATTACCCATTGGGTGATACGGTGTTGTGCGCGACCTGTTCACTGCAGAGACCCTTAGAAGCTCTCGGATCAATTTACTTTCAAAACTCGGACCCTGGTCGCTATGGATTCGTTCTGACAGGCCGTAGATGCAAATATTATCCATATTGCCCATATTATCCTGGCAACCTGTTTGGCAGACTGATCACTACACACAAAGGCTTGTGCTAGCCTCGTAAAGAGATCGATTATCACCAAAACGTCAACAGACTTGTTAGTAGAGTCTTCAGCTGACCAGAAGTCTATGCAGACAAGTCTAACGGTCTACTTGTTGAAATGTTCTTCAGGGGTGCTCTACCAGAAGGATCAGTCGTTTTGCTCACAGTGCAACGATGACACAGGCGCACATAGTCCCTCGCATTTCGCTCCATGTTCAGACAAAAAAAGCGCTGCCTTGCAAGGCTAATACTCCGCGACTGACCTTGGTGACCACAATCGTCATGGATTCCTTTCAAGATCACACTCACTAATAGTGTTGTCACGGTACCAAAATGTCAGTATTCGGTACCGATACCTGTGAAAATCCACGGTTCTCGGTACCAATTTCGGTACCAAAGCTAATTTAGATTAAATTTGCATACAGGTATATTAAAGTGTATATCCATTTGTTAGATAACATTAGGCAAGACAAGGCAAGGCAAGTTTATTTATATAGCACATTTCATACACAGTGGTAATTCAAAGTGCTTTACATAGAAGAAATTAAAATAATTACATAAATAATAAAATAAATAAGAATAATTATAACAGTTTAGAAAATAAAATACAGTGCAAACAGTCGGACGAACAGTGGCACAGTGCTCATTCAGTAAATGCAAAGCTAAACAGTGGTAATTCAAAGTGCTTTACATAGAAGAAATTTAAATAATCAAAAGAAATAAGAATAATTAAAACCCTATCTGAGATGGAAGTGATTAGATTAGATAAAATGACCTATAGTTATATACACTGAAGCAATTATTCTCCTTGGGGTTATTTAAAAATGTAGCCTACTAATAAATTTTTAAAATCAAAAGTTTTATCTGTTCATGAACGATCAAGTGTTAGTATTAAATAACATTCACAAACATACATTAATGTTGTAAAAATATATTGTTCACTCAATGTGTTGATGTTAGATAAGGCATTAAGTAATGTTAATGAATGGTATCTTATTGTAGTGTTACCAACTAAACAGGATATAAAACGTGTTTTATTTGACTTGACTGTCCTTTTATTTAATCCAAAACTGTGTTCATATTTAAAAGGCCTTTTAAACTAGATACAACCGCACACGATACCACTTTAGGGGCCGTTCACATATCGTGTTTTATGCGCGTGCAAATTCGTTACTTCAAATGTGGGCGCGCGGCTTATAATAGAAGCATCTCAACAGGTCATGTGACAAAAAACAGCGGCCTTTCCGTAACGACATGGAAAGCTCGGCCGAACAGCTGATCATAGCTGTACAGGGTGGCTTTTTATTTCTCATCTCAATGAATATATCTAGTAGTAAAGCTAATGCAAAGGCTAGAAATCAATTAATTCTTTGATGATACTTCCTCGTCATCATGAAGAGCGCAGTTTGCACCGCTTTCTCATTTCCAAAAGCGCGTGCTTTCCCTTTGCGTCTGCCGTTGCTATGCAACCATGAACCGAGGCGCATCTGGAAAACGAATTTGCACGCGCAAAAAACGCGCTATGTGAACGGCTCTTTCCTCCTTTCTTGTCAACAAGTGGATTCAGAGCCACCGCATTAGAAGCGCCGCCGGTCGCCATGTCTCAGTGTGTTTATGAAGAGGACGCAACTGTGCACCTTTCGGACAGCGCATCAAGAACCGGATTAATCCAATACTTCGGTACCACCGGTACTTAAGAAAAGCTGGTACCGTAACCATTTAATTTTTTTGTACCAAAATGGTACTGAAGTACCGGGTCTTTTGACAACACTACTCACTAAAGACTCTGGAACCACAAACTGAAAGCGTTTTTTCCTTGATAGTTGGTCACAGGACACTCTGTACAAGATACTACTTCTGACAACAAGTTTCTCCCAGTGACTCAGGTATCGAAGAACACTCATTGATTCCTTTGACCTCTCTCTTCTTGAAGGCCTACGCTGACGCTCAACATAATACAAGACTCTGTGAGCTGTTTTTCACGCAGCTCCAGTTCTGAATATGTTGGCAACGTGTCCTGCCCTTCTGACATCAACTGAAATAAGTGATCAATGACAGACATTTCTCATGCTCTGGCACCGATGATCCACTCAACATGTGAGTTCAATATAGCAGAGACATCTGCATTCGAGACAGTTAGAAGGTCTTTGGTCTGCTTTATGTCTGGTCTGCATGACTGGCCTTGATTAATGACACTCAGCCTCCTATCTGAATCACAGGGACGACTGAATGCATCCTGTACAGAATCTGTACAGAATCATCCCTTTGAAACCAGTCAGTAGTGCTCCATGTGGCTCTTTGAGCAGTCTCTGCGTGACATCAGTTTTGACAAATGGAACCCTGCTCAGGGCATCAGCAACTATGTTCTGGGGACCAGGCATATACTTTATGTCGAAGTTGTAGCTAGCCAACTTAGCCACCCAACGTTGTTCGGAGCAATCAAGTTTGGGTTTTGTAAGTATCTGGGCCAAAGGATTATTGTTAGTCAAGACAGTGAATTCATGTCCTTTGAGCCAATGACTGAATTTAACACATACTGACCATTTTAGGGCCAAAAACTCCAAACGATGTGCTGGATAATTTTGCGCGACCGAGAAAGGGACTTACTGGCGAAGGCTACAGGCCTGGCTTTTGTCTCCCCCTCTCTGACCTGAGAGAGCACAGCTCCAATACCGTCTAAAGAGACATCCGTTGCCAGTATGAAAGGGCGATCAAAATCTGGATGGGCAAGGACAACGCTCTCGACCAAAGATGTTTTCAGCCGCTCGACTGCCTGGTCCTGCGCTTGTGTCCAGTCACTAGATTTTAAATTCCTATTCTGACGAGCATGACCCAGCTTCCTCAGATTCCTTGCTGTCGTCCTTTGACCCTTCAGAAGATTAAAAAGTGGCTTGGCTACGGCAGAATAGTTTGGAACAAAGTGCTGGTAGTAATTCACCATTCCCAATAATGATATTATCTTCTTCTGAGAAGGAGTTGTTCCATCAAGCTCCATCAAATCTAAACTGTTTATCTTAGAGATGCTTTCAACTTTACTTGGGTCCGTAGAAACACCCGTCTGATCAATTATATGCCCAAGGAAGTTCACTGATTTTCTCATCAGGTTACACTTCTTTGGAGCCAGCTTAAGATTGTGTGTGCGAAGCCTGCCAAACACCATTTCCAAGCGATCAATTGCGGTTTTCTCATCTGGGCCGAAGACAATCATCCCCAAATATGTTGGTCATCATACGCATGAAGTTGCCAGGACTATTGCAGAGACCTTGGGCTAATCGATTGTACTCGAAAAGGCCCATAGGTGTAGTAAAGGCGGTAAACTTGCGGTCCTCCTCATGCAGCGGCATATTATAGAATCCGGACGTCAAATCCATTGTGCTGAAGAGGGTGTTACCGCCAAAGGCTGCCAAACAATCTGCCTGGTGAGGAAGAGGGTACGCGTTCTTCAGGGTTCTCCTGTTCAGCCAACGGAAGTCAGTGCACACACGCAGGTCTCCATTCTTCTTCCAGACCAAAACGAGAGGAGACGCGTACTCGCTGGTGGATCGCCGAATTATCTCTTTCTCCTCCATTTCAGACAGCACCTGTCGCAGTTTTTGATATTGACTGGGTGCTACTCTCCTGAACGGAAGCCTGAACGGTCTGGTGTCTGAGAGGTGTATTCTATGGACAAAACCCCTTACTTCCCCACAATCCAGATAGTCACGTGAAAAGATGTCTTCGTAACACAGTATTAGGTTTAGCGACCGTTGCTTGCAGGCATCCGAGATATCACACGAGTCAATGTTAAGACTGTCCAGACCAACTGACTTCAGTCTCTCTTTCACAGGTGACATGTCGGCCACATCAGACAAACTAGTGGGGCAGTTTACCAGAAAAGGATTGACTGCACTGGTGTGATCTAGATCTTCAAGCGCAATGCACGGATAAAGATCTGCAATTTTTGCATTCCGTCTCAATAACACTGGACTGCCTGATGTGTTGATAAGTTTCAAGGGGACCCATCCATCTCCCCACAGAGACGTGATTAGTCTAGCCACCATGACACCTCTGGGAGCTGAGTGAGAAGATGTAGGTTCAGTCATGACTGCACTTTCCAGTGACACAACGGCGGATTTGGGCAGCTTCCCCCATACTAAATACTCACGGCCTGGCTCGAGCTGGACAGCTGAATTGCATCTGACTGCTCCTATCTTCCCAGGAATCTCTTCTCCTCTCCAGCGGTCCAATCCAGCAAGAATTGACTTTCACACTCAGGGTCTGCTGAAGTTGGACTAGACAGAGCTTGCCAAAATCCATTGCATAATTTGAAGTATTTGAGAATGTGTTAATGACATTAGTCCCAATTATTAGCTCATTATGTTGTCCAGGAACCACTAAAGTGGGTACTGCCATCTTTATACCATACACTTCCATGGTATTGAATGATGATTTAGGTTTCACACGCAGCCCTCCACAGCCTACAAGGGTGACATCAGTTTTGAACTCACTGGATTCATCCACTGCACCAGCTGATCTCAGTTTCATCTCAGCAGACTCATTTATAGTGCAGGCCATCGAACCACTGTCCAAAGTTGCATTTAATGTCACCGTGTCTCCAATCTTCACTGGCGTATAAAATAGGCTGTCACGTCCGCCTACGACGTGCGTGTTCTGATAAATTACTTCTGAATGATCAAGACTTCCTTTGGCTAAAATGTATGTATTCTCAGACTCATAATCATCAATGGCTTGGGAGTTACAATGAGGACCCGCACTGCCTCCCTCGGAATACGGGTCTGCTGGTTTCCCTCATGTTGTGTCTGGGCAGAGGAGTCTTTAGGACAGTCCTTCTTTGTGTGCCCTGGGGAGAAGCATGCAAAACACAGTTTGTCTGTCATGCAGTGTGTCACCATGGTGTGTTTGCTGTCATTGCAGACTCGACAAGCACTTCTGTCTAGAGCCATGCTTTGGGTTGGAAACATCACGAAATTGCACCCTGCCCATGAGCTGGTCCATCATCTCCATCATTCGAGTGAGCAACTGACTCTCAGCCTGTTGTGTGTGTTGAGACATCGCTGGGGCCGGAGTTGAGCAGGAGGAGGGCTGATGCTGTGCAAGATTAGGTGCTGGTGTAGGCTCTGGCTGGCTTGCATCTGAAAATACTCGCCAAACTGGGGTCAGGACAGAGTTTAACAAACATCCGTGTTACCTCCTCTCCTATGTTGTCGAAACGTTTGGCTTGTCTTCGCAGTCCCTCATCTGCCAGATCAGCCGCTTTGTTAATTCGAATCCAGTAGTCCACAGGATTCTCTTTGGCTCTGGGGAGAATGGCATAAAAATCTGCGAGTGGCAGGCAAGAGGTAGTTTCACTGAAGTACTGCATAAGAATGCCATAAATTAACTCGGGTTCCTGCCTGACATTGAGCATATCATCACTGCGAAGGCTGACTTTGACAACACCTCTTGCCTTTCCAGCTAGTCTACTCATTATCTCATCGACTTGCTCATGAACTTGGCACTTGCTTTCTTAAGTAAGCTTTTGTCCTGTCCACCCACTCCTCAATGCCATACTTATCAGAGCCATCGCCCCTAAATGAGTCATGTTCAGACTTCATGTGCACTGTAACTTGTGTTGAATTTATGTATGTTCTGTACGTGCTGGTGTCTGAGTGTAACTGAGTAAATTGGTCTGGCAATCAGCATTTGCATTAACTAAGCCAGCAGACACTAGTTTTGCAACTATCGACTCACCAATTTGCGAACCTAACTGGCCTACCATGTCTGTGAGGTGGTCAAAAGCAACTCTATCAACACCAGGTGTCGAGGTGTATGGACCCTCACCAGGAACCCAACCAACAGGAGTACCACCCGGGAACTGACTCAACCCAATACCCTTACCGTTGTCATCATCTAACTGTGGTTGTCCAACCCCCCTGACTAACGTCTTTACTGAAAGTACCACCTTCGGCGCTACTCATTAACCATTTACCCCTTCCTCTAGGGAAACCCATGTTACCATAACATGATGCATCCAGATCACCATCATATTCAGGTTTCTCAGCCATAATTAATCAAAAGTTGTGCATGAAAAAAAAAAAAATCAATCACTACTTGAAATTATATCTTGATCGCGATGACAGTCAAATCAGAACTACATTCCATGTGTCCATGCGTTGTGTATGTAATAAACTATAGTTTATAATCAGGGCTTAATTTGAGCCGGAACACGCCGGAACATGTTCCGTCACCTCCGACATTGGATCCGGAACCTTTTTTATTGGATCCGGCACCTCCTGTGTCACTAAAATTAATTGCCTAGATGAAAAAAAAAAAAATTACTGTTTGTGTAGTGTTCAATGTTTGTGACACATGACTTGCGCGCTTGTTGTACGAGTTGAGATTGCTGTTAGCCTCGATCGTTTCACTCAGGGGAAAAATGTCAAAAAGACAGGAAAGTTTGCTTAACTTTTTCAAATACGCTGGACAGTCAGATCCCAAACAATCAAAAATCGTTTCCTCTGATCAAAAAGGAGACCACGGTGAACACAGTAGCCTAGTATCGATATCTCGTTATTTCGGCATAATAAGGGGACATTCTAATCTGCATTAAGCGTTCTTATAGCCTAATGGTTTTCTATGGGAGGAAAATGCTTAACCGTTCATATTATGCGCTCATCTGTTTTTTTGTACATAGCCTATTTGTTAGGATTTTAGTATCATAATGATTAGGCTTATAAATGCACGCACAATTATCCGTGAACTTTTTTTTGAACAAATGCCTTTCAACTTGTGTGTGCAAAATTCAGAATTAAATTAATGTGCAGAAATTTGTACAAATAGAGAGTAGGCTATGTAGGCCTACTATACTGTTGTAGCCATTAAAAAAAGCACGTTTCATATTTGTTAAAATATTATAATGTTATTTATGTTGATTTATGGAAAAGTGAACAGCACGACCGAGATAGGATGCGCAATATGGAGCGGGTCAGACATGATTTTGAAGTTGTTATAGAAAGCCTTTCTTTAAAGTGAATTTCGTTTTGTATAAATTGTATCTTAATTTTAATACATTTTTCATCAACCAATTGCCTGTATTTAATGAATAGGCCGACGAAACAATTATAACGGAGGCGCCCGCGCGCTCACTTGCATTGCACGTGAACTAGAGCACATCCTAACTTAACGAAACTCGGTGTATGCCTCACACAGACATGACAAATACACCAAATACACAAAGCTTGAAATGTCTTTAAACGAAATAATTCAAAACGAAAAAAGAAAAAGGCTAGGCCTACTCTCTGATTATGTAATCCATTATTAGGCTTATTTGTGTGCATTTCTCTCTATAAGCGCGTTCACACGGAGATGGCGATCGTCAACTTCATCTTTGCAGCCGAGTCGACACTTTTAGAGAAAACACTTGTTTATTAATAAAAATCAATACACTCGTCACCGGATTTACAGATGCACGCACACATATTATTTTGAAATAACGAGATATTGTGTTGAAATAACATTATTATTAATAATAGCCTACATCTTTTAGAATAGGCCTATTTGATTGAATGCTGAATGTTGCGCTTGTTCAATTTAATAAAATTAAAACTTTAATTGTGATCATTAACATAACTGAATATTAAATATTTAGTGACCAAGTTTTGCGCAGCTCCCCGTCAATGATCTAGCAGCACCCACTCAGCACATGCTGTCCCTGCAGAGAAGCTATGTAGGCAGTGTAATTTATTTTTATTTTTTTGTTCTGTTACCTCCAACCCCCGTTTTGAGTCGCCGGAATGAATTTTGCAAGTTCAACATGGGTTATAGGTCGAAAGTTGAATGATTGAGTACTTGTGTCCTTTCGATTTCTTACAAGTTGAGTTGTTGTTGCCCATTACACGCTAGCATTCTGCTAATGAACGCTGATTGGTCAGTGAAGGACTGATTACGACCAGAGATACCACTGGATGGCATCGTGGCATCCGAAGCGGGACCAGAATGTCTTCTAGCAAAAACTCTTCTATTTACCTGTGTCAGCTGTGTTGTCAATGCCTCGAGAGAAAAGAAAGTGCAGAGCGCGAAAGCACCAAAGTAACTGAAGGATTGCCGTAAAGCAGTATCTCTGGTCGTACGATGTGTATGACGTCATTGACATTTTAAAAGACTTTTTAAAGCAAATAAGTGAAAAATCTAACACCCACCAATGTGTAATTTCTTTGCATCTCCTTTTAAATACAACATTAAAAATACAAAAAATGATATCCTGAGAAAAGTGGATTTTGAGAGGTATAGCTCCATATACCTCCATGCATTCTGCACTCGTCCTATGAGCGCCCTCATATGGAACCATAGTGGAACTGCAACCAGTTCAGAAGTCGGAAGTTTACTGAGAGTGGTAGTTCTACCCTTATTAGACATTCTCTGGACATAGCTCTTCACATTCAGCACTGCGGGGAAAAAAAATATAATTTCCGGGTTTGGCCTTAGAAAACCAGTAAAATCGACCTTTATTCCATATTTGTGAATATTTTAAATGTTTAATAAAGGGGCAAAAAAGTCGAACACAAGTCTGAAAATAATTAAATATTTTGGCGCAGCATTTGGTGTGTATGGTTTGGTGTGTATGGAGGTAACGGTATGGTAAAAATACAACAACCGTTCACATTTAGTTTTTCAATTACAGGTTAAAAAAGGAAAAAGGAATTATGGACGCAGAAGTACACTAACCATACAGCTGTCCCATGCACTCACCCAGATTTTTGAAGGACATCAATGATATCAGCAGGACTTTTACCTTCAAAATCAGTCCTGGCATACATTACAGTCAGTTAATTCTGTTTTTACCCAGACAGATGGAATAGTTTATTTTTATTTTTTTTATGATCTTTAAGACTGGGGCTTTATTAATGCTGTTCATTGATTCAAGTAAATTTGTTGACATTTGGGTATAAAGTGTTTGAATTCTACAATATATGGTGTAAAAACGTCTGAGTGCTGCCCTCTTCAGGTTGAATGGTGGCTACTGCAGTTGCATTTTTCTATTGGATGTTGTGGTACTGTGTGACGTAAGCAGGTACCAGCTCACCACACCCTTGCCTTCTGAGAGACATGTCTCAGGTGCACGCCCCCCACCATTTTCCCCACAAATTGAAGTCTGATTGGGTGATTAAATCTGACTGATTATCTGATTGGTTAAAGCAACCGTTTCATTGCCATTCATTTTAAGATACAGGCGCCCACACTATTGATTCTGAAGGCCTCAGGGCAGATTTCTTTGCATTGGCAACACATGATGGCTGAAATATGATTTGATAAAAGCTCTAACACACATATACTACTGGAAGCAGCACAAACAAGAGAAAAGATATGGAATTAAGATAATCTACTATTGGGAATAATTTAATACAGATTCATGGAAAAAAATTATTAAAGCAAAAGTCAGTGATTCTGATTCTGAGTGTTTAGGCCAGCAGAGAAGGCCTTGCTGGCCCTGAAGAATCTTACCTGAGATATCTACCACCGCTAGCCTGGATTACTCATTGCTGCCTTGCGCGCAGCGCAATTTTATTCAAGCTGCTAGGCAGCCTGGATTCCATGAACTAGATTTTCGCCTCAGCGAGGGGACCAATCACAGAACGGGGAGGGAGCAGCAAGACGATGACGACGTCTATGTGACACACCGAAGCAGTTTATTTATATCAACATGTGCACTGCAGATTTACCTTCTATCCTCATGTTTGTCTGGCACAAACGGCAATAGTCGCTGAACGCCATCGTGTACACATAAATCTATGACCCATCGTCTTCTTCCTCGCCGAATTTCTGTCGCTCTACATATGTCATCTGGTATAATTGAAACAATTGGCTATGAGCTACGTCCAGGCGCATTTGATAGACATTCGTAGCGGCCAATAAACAGCTCTGGGCATTCGTAAACCTCGCCTCAAATATGAGAAAATGAACATGTGGTTCCTAGACGACGTTAGCCAGGCTATACCACAGCATTGTCTCCTTCAGTTATCTGTGCGTTCTCCCAGTCCCTGTAAGAGGAAACCTATTTTTAATTCAGTTACTCAGCGACTCATTGGTGTGAAAGTGTGCGTGTGGTGCACCATACCTCAATTGGACTGCTGAAGCATCATCCTCATCGTAATGGTTGTTGTCTACCTCCAATATACTTACTATACCTTGCTATTTACCTGAATGAATAAACTTTGGTTATTGTTTCTCACTACTTCTGTGAGTCTGTGTTTCCTAGAATGCAGTAAAATACAATATAAAAGGCATGCAGGGTTTAGAGTATGATGATTTAACCAAACAGAATAGAATAATAATTATTAATAAATAAAAGAAAAAAAATAGAATGAAATATCAAATAGTCTTATTGTTTAAATCACCCTTGTGCTTTCCCTTGTAATGGTGATGAGAATGACCATCGAACAAACTACTGCATCATGTGTCTTAAATGATACACCTACAGTATGTCAAACTCAAAACTATGGATGCATACTTCAAAAATCGATTGAAAATAGTATGCATACTTTAATACTTTAATTTATCATAAAATACACTATTCTAAGATAAGTGCTATTAAGCCTTTTTCTCCAAACATTTTCAGTGAAGACACCCTTATAGTCACCCATTCTGACATTCACATTTAACACAACACATTTATTTTTTGTCATGTTTTTTTTTTTTTTTTTAAAGCAACATGCAAGTGTAATTGTGTTCATTCTCAGCTATGTATACAAGGACAGTTTGCTGAGAATACACAGTACTAGTTAAAATCTCAAATGCCAAGCACAACCTCAAAGCATAGCAACTACAATGACCATTTAATCATGTCGTACCTAATACATTACACAGCCTAGAGGCATCCCTAAAGACAAGTACAGGTTATTTACACACAATGACAGCTGAGAGAGGTGCCATCACCCAAATGACAGAGATGAAACAGGAGAGTGCATTAAGTCACTTTTTCCACACACTGGACAGAAGAAGCACTTAAATAATCAACACGATTGTATTCATACCTGTAATGACTACTGTCAGAGAGACAGCTACGCATTTGCTGATACTCAAGTGAAAAGATTGTAGGTCATTACAAACGATTTGTGATGTTCACAGTTTAAAGAGCCTATTTTAAGTCATGTCAGAGTAAATGGCTTTACAATGAATAAAGGAGAATTGGTGTTATTTAATGTTGATTGTGATCGTTTTAAATAATTTTTTTATCTAACATTTTTTTTTTTTAATAAAAATAAAATAGATGCTCTAAAATGATTGGATCCAAAAAATTG
The DNA here is from genome assembly GCF_949152265.1 of Phoxinus phoxinus. NCBI lineage: Eukaryota > Metazoa > Chordata > Actinopteri > Cypriniformes > Leuciscidae > Phoxinus > Phoxinus phoxinus. The sequence goes on along the minus strand of NC_136886.1, from coordinate 20,585,545 downwards.
TGTTTTTTGTAAATTTTGTAAATAAACCTTAAACACAGAGATAAAGATATCAAATGTTATAGAACTTGTCTTTCACATATACACAGTCAACAAAGAGAAAATGGAAAACAAGCATTATAAAAATACATAAAAAGTGAGAATATCTGAACAAATGATTCCAAAAATCCATTTTTGCGAGGGCAGTGGGGTCACAAATAAGGGCGCCTGCAGAAACACTTGCACACAAACACATATATCAACCTCAGCCTATCTGTGGAGAGGAACGAAATTAGATTTTTTTTTTTCATGGTCTGATACGGCAGTGTGTGGAAATGCGTGAGGCGTTTTATAATCACAGATTCTAGGATTGGATGTCAGAGAATGCTTGGGTGACGATCTATCACTGGTTCACCGCAGACACAGGAGGTCTTTAAAAGAGATGACTTCAAATGCACTGAGCAGAGCTTCTGTTCTTTGGTCAATCACTGCCATGTTGGGGGGGCATTTAGTTCTCTTGAGGCCCACAAGTCAAAGAAAACCATTGCAGCACTTCCTCAGAAACACACATGAACAAGCTGTGTCTGTTCCACATGACTTACCTTTAGAACATTTTCAGGAAGACCAACTGCTAACACAAACATACACAAACAAACACACTTGTCTGCAAACACTGTAGACAGCTTCCAACTTCTTGCCTCGTAGACTGAATCTTTTTGCTATCTGCTATTCAACTGTTCACTCTGAAGGGCTGTCAGACAAAAAAATATATTCTGATCTCATCTTATTGTAATATCTACTGTAATGTCTATAGTGGGGAACTATATGTATATGTAATTTAATTGTAAAGTAGATTTTCTGGACTTTGAAAACTGTACCTGTGGTAGGCCTACATTTGATGCATCAGCAAATAATTTATAATTTATAAATAATATTTATTTTGGGGGGACATAGAAATGTGAAACCGTGGTCAGATTCTCACTTAACAGTCAAATAACTTGCACTTGATATGCATGACACATAAAGTAGGCTACCACATAAATGGAGTCTGATACATGGTTAATATTTTTTCAGAATTTCTCTAAGCAGAATGAACACTGAGCTTTCATAAACATTTAAACCAAAAGAGCATCTGTCCGTTTCTGGCTTTGTCTATTGTATGTTTCTGTGTACTAGGTGTTACGTCAGAAACGAGGACACACTATGCAAGTAAAAAGCTCTTTTAATTATAGTCAATGTGAAGGTAAACACATTAATTTATTTAGTGAAGAAGAAAAGAGAACTTGTATGCCGAACTGATTACTGAGGTACGGAAAGCCACGAAGAGCGTCGTCATCCAGATGACGTCATCCGTCTGAAAAAGCCGAACTCAACTCGTGATGAATCTCTATCAGGTGCGCTTGCAATTAAGAGCACATTAAACACCGAACACGGGCAGAAACAATCGTCAGTGAGAGCGCTTGTCTGGCGGTTTTATCCACCTTATCTCCTTTTGAAGGGAAAACGTTGTAACTGGGAAAAGTTATGAGGTATGAGTGAATACAACAGAAATTGGATGTGCATCAGTGATTAATCAACCTGAGACGCTGCTGGTAGGATGATTGTTTGAAGATCAATTAATTTATATTAAGATAAATGTCATTGTGTGTGCTATTTGTAATGCTTACATGTTTGAGACATTTTAGAGAATAAGGCTGCATTAAAGTGCATGCGAGAATATATGAATTTTAAAGGTCTGTTAAAAAGGTATATATCGTGTCAATGCATAGGGTGTCAAATGTTTGATTGTAAATTAGGAATTGTATTTCTTCTTCTTTAAAGGTTATCAACCTAACTAACTTGAGCTTGAGCTGTTCTTCAAGACTAATCTAACTGCAAACACAATTCACCTGTTCCAATCTATTGTGATGAATGAAATCAACAGACTGCAAATCAAGATTGTAACTTTATTGAAGAGAAAGTAAAAGCCATTTTGAGAAGATTCCTGTGTCTGTGGTTGACTAAGTCCTTTTTCAAGTTAGAGGCAGAACTGATGTGTGAAATCCAAGAAGTAACTTGACAGTTGATAACCACCAGCTTGCAGCCACAGCTTGTAAACACAGTTTGACGATCAGCATAACAGCAGTGGACTTCACATTTGGGGCAGTGCGGAACGGCCAAGCTCAGACGGTGCGTCATTGGAGCAAGAAGGTGAAGGATAGGAGGTTGTTGCTGTCGGAGTGTTAAGTGAATAAGTTGATAAATGGCTGAAGAGGCAGTGGTGAAGTCAATTGAGCAGCTTAAGAAAGAAAGGACTGCTGCAAAGATAAGTTTCACGAGACAAATCAACTTCCTTAACAGAGAAGCTCACAGGGTAATTGAAGAGGAGCTCAAAGAAGAGTTCAGGAAGCTCTCACTCGTCACACGGAGAGTTTTTGAGACGAATGATGATTACAGATCTGGACTCCTTGCTGATATGGAGGCTGATGAGAGCAAAGATGCAGAACCAGTGCAGCAGGAAGCTGACATTAAGAAGACTGCAAGTGAGTGTGATTTGAAGTTTAATGAAGTTGAAAGAATTGTTTGAAATAATCTCTGGTCAAGATATGGACTGGAAGAAATGACTGGTGCAATATCGGCAGCGGAGAAAACCTGTTATCGAGTAGCAAACATGGCTATTGACAGCAGTGAGTATGAAAACTATAAAGTGCAACTTGACTTTCTCGCAAACCTTGTTAAAGAGGCACTAAGAGCTTTGTCAAGCTGGGAGAAATGGACCCCTGATGACGAAAGGAAAGTCTTGGATGAACGTGTGAGGAGGCTAAAGGAAGACAGAAATGACCTCGAAGCAAGGAAGGGTGAGTTTGCCAGAGCGCGGAGGGTCGCGGAAGATGCATTAGTCACAAACCCCAGTATAATAACTATGCCAGACACAACGCCAGTTATAGCTCAAGCCATACCAATTGTGAGATTCAGACCAGCAAGTTTGCCTGTGTTCGATGGAAACAAGAGAAACTTTTATCGTTGGAGGAAGGATTGGGAAAAACTTCAACAACAGGGAGAACCTTTTGGATCTGTGGAAGTCAAGAAAATTCAATTATTAGACAGCATAGATGTCAGGATCGTGAAAGATCTCCGTCTGTCCTCCTACAACACTGCTGTAGATATTTTCAGAGTGCTTAAAAATCGATATGGGAACAATTATGCGATTACAATGGAAATTGTGGAGGAATTAGAGAGAATTCCTGTGATGAGAGGAAACCAGCCACGCAAAGTGATTGAGCTCGTCCAAACAGTGGAAAAGGCTTTAGTGGATCTTACTGACCTTGGAGACACGGGGGTCATACAAAACCCTCTTGTAGTTAAATCCATAGAAAGTAAACTTCCTGAGTTCATGAAAAGGGACTGGCTTGCTTTGGTGACGGCTCCTGAAAGCAAGGTTACATCAGAAAACCACTTTGACAAGCTTCTCGAGTTCTTGAAGGAGGAAGGAATCTTTGAGAGACTTGAGCAACTAAGAGTCACAGAAAAAGTGGAAAGGCAAGAAAGAAAGCCAGAAAGAAGTCATGCATTCACTAAATCAACAAAGACAGCCCCGTCTGAAAGTGTGTGCATTGTGTGTGGATCAGAGAAGCACAAAGGTAAAATCTTCTTTTGCAATAAGTTCAAGGAACTGCAGTTTGCAGAAAAGGAAATCCTGAGAAGACTTGGATATGTTTGGGGTATCATGAAGACGACAGCTAGTGTAGAGATGTATTTCTGTGCAGGAGAAAAGAATGCAAAGGAGGAGCCTCTGCAGATCATCGTTATCTTTTCTGTCCCAAAGGGGAGACCAGATTTGAGCTTGAAGGCAGAGTCACCACCAGAGAAGGGAAGAAGGGAAGCAGATTAACTGTGGAACAAGAAAAGTTCCTCTCTGAACTTTCTCCTGAAATGGTTGAAAAGTGTATGAAAGCGTTTACCAACAGTGCTATGAGGGAAAGATCCAAAGAAGGGAAACTAGGACTGTTGGAGGAAAATGGACTTCAGGAGCTTCCAGCCATTATGATGCTTAAAGAGGTGACGACCAATGCAGGACAAACAATTGGAGCTCTAATTGACCTGGCATCTGATACAAATTACATAACTTATAAAGCTGCCGACAGGCTCGGATGGAGCGGAGAAAAAATCAACCTGGTTGTTCATGTAGTGGGTAAGATGGCTATCCGTGTAAGAACCAAAAGGTATCTCCTCAGAATTCGAGTAAGAACATCAGCAGGAAGAGAGAAATCCCACCAGCTTGTCTGTTATGGTTTAGAAGAGATCGCAAGAATGCATAAGAGTGTGAGTCCACAGCAACTGAAAAAAATATTTCCAGATGTAGACCTGGCAGACCTAAGGAGGCCTGAAGAGATAGAACTTCTTCTCAGTCATCGTGAAGGAAAGCTTGCACCACAAAGAGTAAAAATTGTAGGAGATCTTGTTCTTTGGGACAGCCCACTTGGGAAAATGGTGGGTGGAGCACACCAAGACTTGTTTGAGGACATATGTATGAAAGCTTATGAGTCGAAGACACACTTTGCACGGTCAATGAGAACTGCTGTGGTCAAGTATAAAGAAGTTCCTAGAGAAAGTGAATCTCTGTTTACCTCCAAAACCCCAAAAGAAAACGAAATGGCTCGCATTGATGCAAGAAGCACATTTGCAAGTGGCAAGGAATTTCTTCAATGGTGGAGCTGGGATAGCATCGGAGCTGCTTGTGAGCCAGAGTGTGAAGGCTGCCGCTGCGGGAACTGCCAGCCGGGAGGAAAAGAGATGACTTTGGCAGAGGAGAAAGAGCTAGAGATCATAAGAAGTGGCCTTACTTATGTGCAAGTGGATTCTCATAGTGATCGACCCCATTGGGATGCAAGATACCCATGGATCCAAGACCCTGTTTCTCTTCCTTACAACCGGAACGGAGTGGAATCGACATTCCTGGTACCCCCCAACCTTGAGTGCAGCTCGGCGTTAGCAACGACACACCGCTTCTCAGTCCCCTTACCCTTCGCTGTGGTCTTCTTTTTATGGCTCCCCCTCTCCTTGAAACTCACGATAATCACTGTTGCAAACATAGACATCATATGGATAGACGCCCTATCGACCGCTACTGCCTACTGGCGCGGTCGAGCCGTGGGGCCGCCATCTTAGACCGGTCACCCGCTCCACTCAGTGTAATCAGTATGGCAGGTGCAATGAGCTGTCAGCGCATTTAATTAATCATACCGAACTGATTTTCACGCGGGTTTTACGCAAAGGTAATTCATGTAGCTATGATACAGGACACATGGTTCGGCGTATTTTAATATTCATAGTAGGCTTAACAGTAATATAATATTCTGACATAAGATATAAAGTGACCAGACATCCAAAATCAAAATATGTGAAAATATGTAGGATATAAGGTATTGTTGTGGCAAAAATTCATCAAACAAACATCACTGCGTAAGAGACACTCAGAGTCAAATTATAAAAAGAGAAGTATTTATTCTTGCAAGAATAGGAGCAGTCTAATACGCAGTTGTTACCCTGTGCAGAAGAGTGACACACCCTCGGACAGACTCAACTAGCTTTTATCTTAGTTTCAAGGCCTTCTTTCCCCCAGAGCCTTCCTCCCAGTAGTTTTCCATCCAGTAGTTTTCCATAGACAAGGAAGCCATAACACTAGTTTAGGCCACATTTACACATAGCCGGGTATTTAGAGAAACAAATATTTCTCCCCCTCCGTTTTCAATAATAACATCGTGCACACAACCCGCATAAATACGCCGTCGAGCGCCTTTATAACTATGCTAAACCTATGGGCGGCAGTGTAGGGAGAAGGATAAAGCCATGCAAGCCATGCAAGCCAATCAGAATCCTCAGAATCGAAAAGAGAGAACCTAAAACCCCGTTTCTCCCAGTTGACACGACAACATATAACCGGCGTTTTCAGAAATCTCCACTTTGGCCGGAGTTTTTAGAAATGATCGTTTTCTGGGATAAAAACGGCGTTTTCGTGTAAATGACAGGCCAAAACGCAGAGAAATATCTGCGTTTTCCCATCGTGTAAACGGGGCCTTAGATTCGTCACTAGTTGGCCCACTAAGCCCCCCTGCACCAAATGGCCTTCTTTAATCTAGGTCAGAGGTCCTTGTTCGTCTGTTCTCTGGAGTGTCTCCCCCTTCTGCCTCCCCAGGTACATAAACAGAATCTTCTCTCACTACAAGTGAGAGACACACATGTGACATTCTTTGAATCATCTATATTTTACTAAAGATCAATGAATATCATAAAATTGCCACCACAGTATTTTATAAATCACACACTATAAATATGATAAAGAAACAGAAACAGAGGAATAAGGTTTATAAAATAAATATCACTTTTCTTTTCACATTCATGAAAACCAAAAATTACAATTTTAAATTCGCGCATGCGTTTTAAAGACGCTTGATGTCACTGCTGTGACCGCATGCGTGGTAACACATACATGTGCGTCATGTAAAGACGTGACGTGAATACTTGACATTACCACTCTACAGTCTGCAGCGAGGAGTACTTGCTTTTTTTCCGCGCTCTTGTCTGCGCCGGTTTAAAAATAGGTTTAAAAAAGAAAAAAATTCTGCTTGTCCGGCACTTTGCAACAACACAGCCTAGTTTCGGCAGCGACTTTCAGCATGTTCCCTATAACAACGTCTGATGTTTACATTTTACGTGGCGTGAGAAAGTCAAATACCAACACGAAATCCGATCAGAGCGTTAATTCAGATTGAGGCTGATGTCCTGATATGTGATTTGAATAGGATTTCAAACCACATATGGATGTAGCTTGAAACAGATTTTTTGGACTGACAATCTGAACGTAGCCTATGTCGGGATAAGAAATAGAAGGAAGAATTGTAGAGAAGCTAGCTCGTTCGGATCTTTACCACATATTAACTTTAGTTTGTCAATTTTGCGCTCTTTCCTGCTTACTTATGGCGCTTTTCCACTGCATGGTACGGCTCGGTTTGGCTCGGTACGGTTAAACACGGCGCGTGGTACGAGTCGACTCGGTACGGCACGGTTCGGTTCGCTTTAGCTCGGTTGCTTTTCCACTGCAGTTAGTACCGCTTCAAAGTGGGTGGGACTGATCGTTATTGTAGGTCCGGTGGTAGCCGTGTGCGGCTAAGAGCTGTGCTACTTCCGCTCCTCGGCAACCAACGAGAGGAACGTCTGCACCTCGTCCACTGACCACGATTCAGCCATTTCTTGTTTGATTTTTTTTTTTTTTTTTACTTTTTTTTTGTCAAGTAAAAACTCTAAAAACAGGTGCTACCGCGTTGGCTGTTGTCTGGCTATTTAAATCTAGCGGGTTTAGTGTCTCGTGTCGCTGAAGTGACGATTCTGTCTGACCAATCAGTGATCTGCAGTGTTTTCACGTCACATTTAGTATCGGTACGGTACGCTTGGAACCTCAACAGAGGTGGTACCATTTAAAGCGAGCCGAAGCGAGCCATGCCGTACCGTACCATGCAGTGGAAATGCGCCATAAGTGAGCCGTACCGAACCGAGCCGTACCGTACCATGCAGTGGAAAAGCGCCAAAGCGTGCCGTGCCGTATCGAACCGTACCGTACCATGCAGTGGAAAAGCGACATAAGTCATTCTATTGCGACAAAACAATGGCAATAAAAACCGAGCGCACAACTGATGCTGGCGTGCGTGGTAAATTACTTCCACGAGAGGATAACAGATCTACACGCGACGAAACAGGAACTCGCAAGCTCATTCAAACCCTGCGCACGCGCATGACATCTCTGCACGCAATACAAGCCCTCGCACGCGCATTATCATTCCCCACGCTCTCGCGCTTGATCTGCCCTCGCCTGCTGTTTTTGCTCACTCAAACACTTTTATTTTTGGCAGTTGAGGGGCGGGACTTACTGTTTTAATAACCTCAAATGTCATTGGTTTCTTCTCCTTTTCCGGAAGTCAGTTGGGATTAGACCATAGACCGTATATAAAAGGAATAGAAGCCTGTCCAATGACCCGTAATTCACTTGACTTGAGACATTTGTTTTATTTATTGTGCTTTATTAATGTGTAATGTGATTTAATGCATTGTTAATATACACTGTCAGAAAAAAAGGTACAAACCCTTGTCACTGGGGCGGTACCTTTTACTGGTACAAAATTGTACCTTAATATAGAGGAACAAATTTGTTCCATTCCAGTTTGTACCTTAAAGGACATGATTTGTACCATGGGCAACCAAAATGTACCTTTTGTTTTTTTAAACTGGTTGGTACAATATTGTACTTTTATCAAAGGTACAAATTTGATCCTTTAAGGTACCACCCCAGTGACAAGCCCCTTTGTACCTTAAATGTGTCAAATTTGTTCCTTCGAGAACTATTAAAGGCTATTTTCCTATTGAATAACATGCACATTCAACAACTGAATCCAAAAGGCATCAATTTAATCAGTTCTGTAAATACATATCAAATACATATGAATGTTTGAATACTTTGGTTCCAATTTACAGTAAAGTATTTCTTTGTGTAAATACATCAAAGACTTCACAATACAATATAAAGACTTCACAAAATTATCAGAATATCACTTTAAAAAGATTTGAAAGAATTAAAAAAATGCAATTACACTAAAATGTTTACATAAAATATATTTTCACAAAGCTAGACTTCATTTCCCCCCTACTTTTCACACAATGCCCTAGCATTTATTTAACTTTTTTTTTATTTTTAAAAAACACCATCCTCCACCCCAACTGCTCGCCAATTTCAGATCCCTCCATTTTTACACTGCTGAAGATTCTCCTCTCACTGAAGACACGTCCAGTCAAGACGTCCCAAAGTCTGCACAGTGGGTTGTGATGTAGCCGGTTCTTCCTGAACAAAATGAAGAATCAGTATTAGAAAAGAGAAGTAAATTGATTCAATTTATACTCCCAATGACAAGCTAAAATCTTACTTAAAGGGATAGTTCACCTAGAACTGAAAATTCTGTCATTTACTCGCCCTCAAGTTGTTCCAAACCGGTTTGAGTTTTTCTTTATTTGAGCAAAAAAGATATTTTGAGAATTGAAAATGAAACAGTTGATGGGCCCCACTGACTTCCATAGAATAAAAAAATAAAAAATAAATATACTATGGAAGTCAATGTGGCCCCATCAACTGTTAAATTTTTTGGGTGAACTACACATCCTGCAACGTCTCGTTTGGCATCCATGTAATGTGCTTCTATAATGTATTTCAGCTTCAACACATTGGACAATTTTGCTTAAAGGGTTAGTTCACACAAAAATTTAAATTATTTTGTTAATTATTCGCCAATTTTCTGGAAGAACTGAAATGCAGATAAGAAAACAAACAGTTTCACAAAAACAAAACAAAAACTTTCTGCATTTTTACATTTTCCATAAAAAGAAAAGAAAAGCAGTTTTGAATTATTCACTTGAAGCTTCATATAAAATACCCAGAAAACTAAAATGTTAGCTGCAGCCCTATTTTACAGTGCAAATCCTCTCCATACTTTGCACTTTTTTTAAATAATCTTGTTCCCACATTTGAGAAATTGTGTTTACACAAATATATTGCTTTAACTTTAGCATAATTTAAAGGGTTAGTTCACCCAAAAATGAAAATTCTGTCAGTAATTACTCTCCCTCATGTTGTTCCAACCCCGCAAGACTTTCGTTCATGTACACAAATTAAGATATTTTTGATGAAATCTGAGAGCTGGATCACTCTTCCATAGGCTTCTTAAGGGATTGAAACTTGCCAGCCCAGAAAGTTATTAAAGACATCGTTAAAATAGTCCAAGTGACTACAGTGGCTCAACCATATGATTATCAAGCGACGAGAATACTTTTTTGTGCGCAAAAAAAAACGAACGACATTACTATACTATTCATTATGTTCTCCGTGGGCCTGAGTGTGTTCACATAGTGTAACTGCGCAGTACGTCTGTGTTGCACATCACACGCATGACCAGCGCCAGCCAATTGTGAGCCTACGTGGTGACGTGCAACACAGACGCGCTGCGCAGTTATACTACGTGAACCCACTCAGGCCCACGGAGAACATAATGAATAGTGGAATAAAGTCGTTCGTTTTGTTTGTTTTTTTTGCCCACAAAAAGTATTCTCGTCACTTGCAACTAAGAAAAATAACTTAAATTATCATTTTGGTACAATATTTGCTTGAACATGTTAAACATCTCATTTCTGTAATACATTTTTTAATTGTAATTTTTAAACTTATAAAATGTTCAAATGTATGTTTTAATTTTATGTTAAAGCTAGTGTAGTAATGCAAATTATTATATTATTGATTTAATATTTTTTTGCTCCAGATGTTGCACATATCGTATAGAAAATGTAAATATAAATACAGAAATGCATTGCCATTTTACACATTGCATTGCCATTTTGCATGTTACATTTTCATATTGACATTTGGTATCTGTATGCTACCATACTTTATGAATGTCAGAGTTTTATGTGAATATACTATCAATTATAAAATCCCTCTGTCATTATGGCAAACATTTTATCTTAGGAATTCTTAGGAATAAAAATTCAACCTCATCAGAAAAAATATTATCATAAGATTAAGATACTCAAATAACTCAAATGATACTTGCCTCACAGCTCTGAGCTGGGGATGTAGACAGACTTTCAGATGTGTGATCAGTGAGACCAGACAGTTTACCCCATCAATCTCTTCATGATCTAAAAATGAAAAACACATTTGCTGAGTTTCAACAAAGTTCTATGATAAAATGAATGACATAATGACTTAGGGCAGAATAAGGTAATCGCCATTAATTTAACTTTAAACACAGAGAACGATGATCAACTATTTTATCTGTGCACTGTTCAGTGGCGTTCAATCACGTTGTTCAACAACTGCATACAGTATTATGGACTAATATAAAGTACACCAGCATGGCACCTCTAGTTGAGCATTCATTTACAGTAATTACGTATTAAATGTGTACGTTACAACACAGAAAAATATATTTGCAGACGGCTAATATCACTGACTGGATTCGCTATTTACCGGATAAGCTATTGTCATGGTGATCGCTGTAACATTTTATAAAAAAATTTATTTGGTTAAACATAAACATAAAACCCACCTTTTCATTCCTCTTCGTCTTGTAATTCGAGTCCAGCCTCTAAAGTTCTTCTGACGATAAAGAAGGCGAAGTCATGGTTCTGGTGCTCGTGCTCGTAATCTGCTTCCCGCTCTCCGGTCTATTTGAAAATGTAGTAACGGCTGCAGCCAGCGACCTTGGGCAATCAGTTTCATGTTGCTATGCCTAATAGCAAAGTTAACATTTAACAGTTATAATGGAGAACAAATGCCATATACTGTACACGCGATTACTTAATAATAGTCAATAATTGCATTAAAAAGTGTAAGTTATAAGTCAAATGGCTAAAAAGCATTTGGTGCGAAGCTAATTTAACTCGCTAAATTAACGTTAAGTGGCTGAAACATTAATATTTTCGACTAGTGAACTAAATATAAACATAAATTATCAGAACTCACCTTTTAATTTGGTCTTCTTCAAGTTTGATATTTAAAATAAACCTGGACCGCGCTGCAGTCGTGTAGCCTGCTGTCAGTTCAGAAAACTATAACGGCTGAAGTTATTTTGACCAATCAGCGTCTTGTTGCTATGCCAAATACTCAACACAGCAACCAATCATAAATGAAACAGTAATTTGTACCCTTGATGTGAGAACAATTATGTACCTTTATTTCAATGTACCTCAAAAGGTACCAAACAGTACCGTCAGAGGTCTTTCCTGTACCATTAAAGGTACTATAATTGAAAAGGTACAAAACTGTTCTTTGAGGAACATTATTTGTACCACCGTGTACCTTTTTTTTCTGAGAGTGTAGAACATATTCTTAGCAGATACTTTATTAACAGTCATCAGTTCTCATCCTGCTAGATCTGTCTGCCTTTGATACAGTTAACCACCAGATCCTCCTGTCAATCCTAAAGATGAAGGGCATCTCAGGAACTGCACTCCTGTGGTTCAAGTCTTATCTCTCGGATAGGTCCTTTAGGGTGTCGTGGAGGGGTGAGGTGTCTAAGACCCAATAGCTACTGGTGTGCCTCAGGGCTCAGTGCTTTGACCACTTCTCTTCTCCATCTACATGACATCACTAGGATCTGTGATTCAGAAACATGGCTTTTCCTATCACTGCTACTCTGATGACAGACAACTCTACCTCTCATTCCAGCCTGATGATCCGACGGTAGCCGCTCACATCTCAGCCTGCCTGACAGAAATTTCTGGCCGGATGAAGGACCACCACTTTCAACCAAACCTTTAGAAGACAGAGCTACTTGTAATCCCGGCTAACCCAGCACTTCATCATAACTTCACCATTCAGCTAGGCTTGTCATCCATAACTACATCAAGATCAGCCAGGAACCTTGGAGTTGTAATGATGACCAATTGAACTTCACAGACCACATTGCTAGCACTGCCCGGTCATGCAGATTTGCCTTATACAACATAAGGATCAGGCCCTTCCTATAAGAGCATTATAACGACTGAGACAAATCAGACACAATTATTTGGTATATGTACCAAACAATCTTTGAAACTCACTCTGGAATCTGGGGTCCCATCCCCCCAGTGGGTGCAAGAACATTCTCGGTTAACCTGACTACGATCAGATAAGTTTGTTTTATTGCTGTTAAGAATGTCCAGGGCCTTTGTCATAAGAACCTACAGACATACATTTTCAGACTTTACTGCATTCATTTATCGACAAACTGATCCATAAATGAGCATGCGTCCCAGGACATTGAGTGTGATAATTTACTGTCTTGTGTAGTGTTTTTAATACTACTGTATTTGATACTGTGTATTTTATGATTGAACCAACGGTCAATGTAAACCCACCTGTATCAGGTCTCCTATCTAATTAATTCTCATTTAATGACTCACACTTTAGTGTACATCACCTTCTAATAGAATGCAGTGTATGTTTGTTATATCTATCTGAGTATAAATGGACACAAACTGCAAATGAGCACACTTGAGACAGCATTATTAATCCTCCCCACAGAGAAATCTCCCTCTAAGAAATTCCTCCTGTCTTATTGGTTGAGTCAACCCTGCAGGGTAGAGCCTTTGTCAAGCTTAAATAGCCTCTCCACTAGCCCTTCCCGTTTTCTTGGCTTTTTCGATACGTTTGGGGTGCCGTGCGCCCAGCAGGCCCTGACGCACAACCAGCCATGTGCTCAGGAGAGAGAGGACTCTCTCCACCACAACAGAATCCAGGACAATCTCAGGTTGATGTCTGTGGGGACCCCGCCCACTGGGCCCAGGCTGTGACCACAGCCTGCCAGATATTTACTCTTCCGACTTCCTAACTCCTTGGATGCCAGCATGACCTTTCCGGCCCAGGGTTGACCTATAGTATCCAGCTGCAGACCCGCAGCACCACCAGTTTCAGAACCCCAGCGCCAGAACCGTAAGTAAGGGGTGGAGCTTACGTTCTAACACCAGCGCCAGAACAGGAAGTGAAGGGCGGGCTTCACCATATTTTTAATATCGTGGTCCGTTGTATGCATTTATATTTACTATGGTTCTTTTTTTATAATAATTTTGACAATGTATTTACCTACATGTTGTAAATACAGTTGTTATGATAACACAATTATTTCTAGTTGTATATAGGACAGTTAAGCTGTAATTTAACTATACAAGAGTATAGAAACTATTTAGCCATTTTAGTAAAATGTTCTTATTAAAGTGGTACTACTTACAAGCAGGAGTATGTTGTTTGTGCACCACAAATTGACACTTACCAATCAGGTATTTCAAATAATTGTAAACTAGCATGAGAGAAAATGCCACAAACTATTGTAAAGTGACACATAGGCTACCATTGTTAAATTAATTATGAAAACTGGCACCAATCATTCAGAAGTGTGCTGAACCTTGACACTGGCTTTTCACAATGCATAGTAGTGTACATCTGTAGATCCTATATCTATTATAATGTGGATACAGCAAGTCAAATATTTGAACAAAACATTCAGGCATCTCCAGAAGGAATATATATTAAATTAAAGCTGCAAGCAGCGATGAAAGGGCCCTCGCACCCGTGCCAACCGCCACCCGGTGGATTTAGGAATACAGAGCACGGTGGGCATTGTGCATTTAAGTAGGTAAATATAGGAGTATGTCAAAGTCAGTTACAAAAATGTCCTTTATTATGGGGATAATAGCATGCGTTATCACTCAGATAAGTGTTGCTAGCATGTTTTAGCATGTTTCTAGCGTGTTTAGAACTCAATGGCATATTAAATATGTCGCTAGCAATGCATCACAGTTTAAAACGTGTCACTTCCTGTCGACAGTAGGTGGCGCTATTACTTTAACTTAAAATTGTCATGTAGATGTGTTCAGGGCAGGACTCTTATCAAACGTGTGAAGTTTGGGGCAGATTTGACATTGCCTTCTTCAGTAACAACAACTTCCCGTTTCATTGCATTAGCGTGCTTTAGCACTTAGCTAAGAATTGCTAGCATGTTTTAACATGTTTCTAACATGTATATAACTCAATGGCATATTTAATATGTTGCTAGTAATGCATCGCAGTGTTAAACATGTCACTTCCTGTTGCCAGTAGGTGGCGCTATTACTATAACTGAAAAGTGTCATGTAGATGTGTTCAGGGTAGGACTGTTATCAAACGTGTGAAGTTTGGGGCAGATTGGACATTGCCTTCTTGAGTAACAACAACTTCCTCTTTCATTGCATTAGCATGCTTTAGCACTTAGCTAAGAATTGCTAGCATGTTTTAACATGTTTCTAACATGTTTATAACTCAATGGTTTATTTAATATGTTGCTAGTACAACATCACAGTGTTAAACATGTCACTTCCTGTTGCCAGTAGGTGGCGCTATTACTATAACTGAATACTCTCATGTAAATGAGTTCAGACCAGAACTCTTATCAAACGTGTGAAATTGGGGCAAATTGAACATTCAATGCCTGAGTTACAGCAAATTCCTATTTAATTGCAGTAATAGCATGCTTTAGAACTCAGCTAATGTTTGTTAGCATGTTTTAGCATGTTTCCAGTATGTTGTTAACATTTAGCACTTGCTGGCAATTTTTTATATGTTATTAGGAGTCCAAAATGGTGTTAAACATGTCACTTCCTGTTGCCAGCAGGTGGCGCTATTACTCTAACTGATTATTCTCATGTAAATGTGTTCAGGACAGAACTCTTATCAAACCTGTGAAGTTTGGGGCAGATTGGACATTGCCTACTTGAGTAACAACAACTTCCTGTTTCATTGCATTAGCATGCTTTAGCACTTAGCTAAGAATTGCTAGCATGTTTTAACAGGTTTCTAACATGTTTATAACTCAATGGTTTATTTAATATGTTGCTAGTACAGCATGACAGTGTTAAACATGTCACTTCCTGTTGCCAGTAGGTGGCGCTATTACTATAACTGAATATTCTCATGTAAATGTGTTCAGACCAGAACTCTTATCAAACGTGTGAAGTTTGGGGCAGATTGGGCATTCAATGCCTGAGTTACAGCAAATTCCTATTAAATTGCAGTAATATCATGCTTTAGCACTTAGCTAATGTTTGCTAGCATGTTTAAGCATGTTTCTAGTATGTTGTTAACATGTTTAGCACTTGCTGGCAATTTTGTATATGTTATTAGGAGTCCAAAACAGTGTTAAACATGTCACTTCCTGTTGCCAGCAGGTGGCGCTATGACTGTAACTGAATTTGAGCATGGTCATGTGTTCAGGACAGAACGCTTATCAACCGTGTGAAGTTTGGGGCAGATTGGACATTGTTTGCCTGAGTTACAGCAACTTCCTGTTTCATGGCGAAACATCAAAATTTGTCAGGCCGCCGAGGACACGCCCTTCGACGAAAACTCAAGATCTTCGCAATTTAACGTCGCAAAGGCCTTAAGATTACACTCACCAAATTTGAAGATGATCAGATTAAAACTGTAGGAGGAGTTCGTTAAAGTATGAGGCCAGTAAATGGCAAAAACTGCACAAAAATCAGAGAGGAAGTTCAAAATGGCTGACTTCCTGTTGTGTTTAAGGCTATGCTTCAAGAGACTTTTTTGTAGGTATTGGATCATTACATGTATGTACCGAATTTCGTACACGTACGTGAAACGTAGCGGGAGGCGCACTCCGTTGAACCTTTATAGGTGGCGCTATCGAGCCATTTTGCCCCGCCCAATTCTGAAACGCATATCAGATGTCAATTTTCGCCGGTTCTGACGCGTGTGCAAATTTTCGTGAGTTTTCGTGCATGTTTAGGCCCTCAAAAATGTGATTAAATGCGGAGAAGAATAATAATAATAATAATAATAATAATAATAATAAACAGAGCAATTCCAAGAGGGTCCTCACACCATCGGTGCTCGGGCCCTAATTAATTTGTAGTTATTGTAGACTAATCCCCAATGTTTAGTCAATGGTAGCTTATAAAATGTATACACCTTTTTCAGTAAGCAGAGACAGAAAAGAGACTCAACAAATATGTAAGTTAAAGTAATGCCCCCCCCCCCCCCCCCCCCCCCCCATACTTCAAATTAGTGAAAATTCTGTCATCTGTCGTTCTGACATGCTTGTCTCATTGTCAATAACTCCGCCCCTCACTTCCGGTTCTGGCGCTGGGGTTCTGGCGCTGGGGTTCTGAAACTGGTGGTGCTGCGGGTCTGCAGCTGGATATATCTCGGGCCGGCAGGTCACAATCAACTGAAAGAGAGAAGACTCTCTCTCAAAAAATTTGTCTAATGGCTTTACATTTTCTTCCAAATCCTGTGGACATCTCAGCGCAAATTGTTAGATGAGCACATTGTAGAGAAAGAGTTATTAGCCAGACAAAATCCCCTTGCCTTTCCTGATAGTTACTTGTATTTTCTGCGGAAGGAATATCTTATCTTTGCGAACTTCTTGAGCCGCACATTAATGCACTTACTGTGCCACAAATGGTATTGCGTTTTTTTGCAAGTGGTAGCCTACATACTTGCACGATCGGTGATGCACAGAATCTAGGGGAAAACACAGTTTGGGGGAAAGAGAGAAAGTTGCATTAATAAATATTCATGCTAAAGTGTTACTTGGTTAAATAAGTTCACATACTGAGATCAGTTTAATCCAGCTGTTTGATCTCCAATTAATATTTTTTTTTAAATGTGGAGCCTCCTCAGCTCACAGTCAGGCTCCTTTAGTGAGCAGTCTAGCTCCATAGGCTCCTTTAGTGTGCAGTCTCTATAGGCTCCTTTACTGTGCAGTCTCTATAGGCTCCTTTAGTGTGCAGTCTAGCTCTATAGGCTCCTTTAGTGTGCAGTCTAGCTCCATAGGCTCCTTTTGTAAAGGGCCCTAACTGAGTCTGTTTCCACCTGAAACATAATTCCACCACAAACATGATCATTACAAGTTTTCTGGAGGCTAATCAACTCACAAAAAGTTCCTTGACAAACACCTGTAATTTATGTCAAGGGTTTTAAATCCTTACCTTGTTCACATTTCTTCTGAAGCCTGTTGAGGTAGAGGCTTCAGTTTCTGGGACAGGTTGTGAAAAATCCTACAATAAAAGAGATGTGTAAGGGCCAGTCCCTGTTTTATGCCACACATTCAAATGTTTGCCTTAATAAAAAGCCCAGTGCATTCACCTCAGCAACGGTCTCAGAACACAGACAGAGTGTCTTCATCATTTCCTCCACCCTAATAAATACAAGTAGGCCAATATAAAGCATAACTGTTATGAAGCAGGTTATGTTTCTGGTGTTCTGTCAGCTGCATACTGACCTCTGTGTGGGAGACTGTGTGCATGTGTGCTGGCTTCAACAGGGACACTGCATTTCCCTCTACTGCAGAACATACAGTCAGCCATATTTCAAACTTAAAATAGTAATATCACACACGTACCCAGTGTTGCTTAGAGTAGCCAGCACCAGGGTCAGATTGTACAGCACCTGTAATCCCATCCATAATCGGCCGTCCCTTATTGCGAGCCAACTCAGTGTATTCTGGAGGAGTGGCCCTCCACCGGTTTTCTGAATTTCACTCTTTTTTCGGTTTGCCTCAAACAAGTGTTTGTGATCAAATTTTTACAAAAATAATAAAAGGTTGTGTGTAAATACTTACTACTTTGAATTATATTTTTAGGTGTTCAAGCACGAAGTGCTGAAAACCTATTGTAATTGTACTGATTTTTATTAGGTGTTCAAGCACGTAGTGCTGAAAACCTATTGTAATTGTACTGATTTTTATTATTATTATTATTCTTCTGCCGTAAAACGCATCGTGCAGCCCAAACCGTAAGAGCTAGAGACTTGAAACTTTGCCAGTAGGTAGTACAAAAATCGAGGAGAGGTTATCAAATTATGAGCTCGATTGGCCCATAGGTGGCGCTATAGCGCAAAAAACAAAAAAAATTCACTATTTTGCTTATATCTCAATAACCCTTTGGCCTAGACTCAAGTGTCTTATATCATTGGAATCCTTGGCTCAAGACGAACAAAAAATCGCGCAGGTTTTTTTTTTCCGCCATGATAGATTTTCCGCCATTTTGAATTTTGTCAAAAACCTACTTTTGCGAACTAGTCCCTGGTTTTTTGCCCGATCGGAACCAAACCAGTGCAGAAATGTTCTCTGGAGTCTGAAGATCAATAATTATTGAAAAAAAGTTGAAATTTCGATTCACGGTTGCTAGGGGGCGTCAAAACGTTAATATGGGCGGAGCCTATTTTACTAAAATGCCTATAACTCAAGTAGTAAATGAGATAACTTTACCAAACTTGGTACACATGTGTAGGAGGTCAATCTGAGGTCACGATAAAAAAAACCGCGTCAATTGGCCACATGGTGGCGCTATAACACAGAAAAAACGTATAAACACCTGACCGTTTGTCCGATTGACTTGAAATTTGGTATGCAGTGTCTTGGCCCAAGGGACCATGTATGTGTAAAAGGATATTGGCGTATCTCAAAAAACATGGCCGCCATTGGCCAATTAAGTTTAAGACAAGGTTAACGATGGCCAATCAGAACGAAACTCAGTGGGCATGTTCAACTCATGGCCCTAGAGGTCTGTAAGAGTTTTGAAAGAAATCGGCCACTAGTTGGCGCTAACGAGTTTTACGGCTCTGTAATCACGTGGTGTTACAAATATCGTCAGAATATGCATATCATTTGATAGATCTCCTCATGCTGAACAACTTTGCCTCTAGAACTAATGCTGTCAATCGAATTGTTCATTAATTATACGCAATTACGTTAAAAACCTACTTTTGCGAACTAGTCCCTGGTTTTTCGCCCGATCGGAACCAGACCAGTCTAGAACAATTCTCTGGACTCTCTAGATCAATAATTATTAAAAAAATTTGAACTTTTGGATTTGGGTGGCTATAAGAGGGTCATTTAAGAAAAGGGGCGTGTCAAAATACACTCAAAAGCCTATAAATCCTAAAAAAAACCTCAGATCTTCACGAAAATTGGTGGGCATATGTGAAATAACATCCTTAACAAGCATGCAAAATTATATGGAGATCGGACTATAGGTGGCGCTATAACAGTTAAAAACAGTTAAAAACCATATATTTCCTATGGTAAATTGCCTGTATTGGCTGTAAATGGTGTTTTCCATCTATGATCAAATAATGTTCATATCATAATGTTCAAAACCAGTGCAGAATAATTATCTGGACTCTCTAGATCAATGATTATCAGAAAAAGTTGAACTTCTGAATTTGGATGGCTATAATAGGGTCACTTCAATATGTTGCCTTGACCAAGTGTCCCCGAAAGCCTATATATTTTCAATGAATGCTCAGATCTTCTTAAAAACAGGTCAGAACATGTGAAATAACATGATAAAGAAGCATGAAAATTGTGTGTGTGTGTTTGTGTTTGTAAGCATGCAGATTACTGGTGAAACCAAGTAGTTCAAAATGAAAGTGAGCCAATAAGTGGTCTTCTACTGCCCTCTGCTGGCCATACTAATTATTAATAGTCTTTTCACATGTGCTTTTGCATTCATATATTTAGACACTAAAAAATCCCTTATATAACGATTACTATTATAACACAATCATATTTTGTCAGAGTTTATCACTTCATTTGTTCTGATGCTTCACATTATTGCTAGCAACGTGGTAAATCGTGGTAAATAACTCTAGAAACATGGTAAATCATAGTAAATAGGGTAAATCATGCTAGAATCCTGGTAAATCATTCTAGAATGTGGTATATCATGGTAAATCATCCTGTAACATGGTAAATCAAGGTAAACTAAGATAAATCATGGTAAACTATGGTAAATCATGCTAGAATCATTAAATCATAATAGAATGTGTTCAATTGTTGTAAACCATGCTAAAACAGGGTAAATCATGGTGAATCATACTAGAACTTGGTATATCATGGTAAACTATAGTAAATCATGCTAGATTCATGGTAAATCATACTGGAACATGCTAAATCATGAAAAATCACACTAAAATGTGGTATATCATGGTAAATCATGTTAAAACGTAGTCTTTTCCATCTATGATGTCAGTGGTTAAATGCTTGCTAAATAAAACTTAATGTCTTAAATGCTTAAAGGCCTTAAAAGCTTGAACACCGACAAATGCTGCTTGCAGCTTTAATTATTATTATTATTATTATTCTGCCGTAAAACGCATCGTGCAGCCCAAACCGTAAGAGCTAGAGCTTTGAAACTTTGGCATATGGTAGTACAAAAATCGAGGAGAGGTTATCAAATTATGACCCCGATTGGCCCATAGGTGGCGCTATAGCGATCAATTGCGCGAAACTGGTCATAACTCCTAGACCGTATGTCGTAGACTCAAGTGTCTTATATCATTGGAAAGCTGACCACCTGACGTAAAAAACGTATATCTCCGATTTAATTTCCGCCATGATAGATTTTCCGCCATTTTGAATTTTGTCAAAAACCTACTTTTGCAAACTAGTCCCTGGTTTTTCGCCCGATCGGAACCAAACTAATGCAGAAATGTTCTCTGGAGTCTGATAATCAATAATTATTGAAAAAAAGTTCAATTATCGATTAACGGTCGCTAGGGGGCGTAAAATTAACATTGTAGGCGGAGCCTATATTACTAAAACGCCTATAACTCAAGTAGTAAATGAGATAACTTCACCAAACTTGGTACACATGTGTAGGAGGTCAATTTGAGGTCATGATAAAAAAAACGCGTCAATTGGCCACATGGTGGCGCTATAACACAGAAAAAACGTATAAACACCTGACCGTTTGTCCGATTGACTTAAAATTTGGTATGCAGTGTCTTGGCCCAAGGGGCCATCTATGTCTAGAAGGATATTGGCGTATCTAAAAAAAAAATGGCCGCCATTGGCCAATGAAGTTTAAGCACCCATTAGACATGGTTAACGGAGGCCAATCGTAACGAAACTCGATAGCCATGTTCAACTCATGGCCCTAAAGGTCTGTAAGAGTTTTGAAAGAAATCGGCCACTAGTTGGCGCTAACGAGTTTTACGGCTCTGTAATCACGTGGTGTTACAAATATCGTCAGAATATGCATATCATTTGATAGATCTCCTCATGGTGAACAACTTTGCCTCTAGAACTAATGCTGTCAATAAAATCGTTCACTAATTATATGCAATTACGTTAAAAACCTACTTTTGCGAACTAGTCCCTGGTTTTTAGCCCGATCGGAACCAGACCAGTCTAGAACAATTCTCTGGACTCTCTAGATCAATAATTATTAAAAAAAGTTGAACTTTTGCATTTGGATGGCTATAAGAGGGTAATTTAAGAAAAATTGGCGTGTCAAAATACACTCAAAAGCCTATAAATCCTAAATAAAAACTCAAAACTTCACAAAAATTGTTGAGCATATGTGCAATAACATCTTTAACAAGCATGCAAAATTTTATGGAGATCGGACCATAGGTGGCGCTATAACAGTTAAAAAGCTTTTAAACCATATATTTCCTATGGTAAATTGCCTGTATTGGCTGTAAATGGTGTTTTTCCATCTATGATGTCAGTGATTAAATGCTTGCTAAATAAATCTTAATGTCTTTTAACGTTAATGTGCTTAAAGGCCTTAAAGGCCTTAAAAGCTTGAACACCGACAAATGCTGCTTGCAGCTTTTTTGTCTTGTTATTGTTATTATTCTGCCGTAAAACGCATCGTGCAGCCCAAACCGTAAGAGCTAGAGACTTGAAACTTTGCCAGTAGGTAGTACAAAAATCGAGGAGAGGTTATCAAAATATGAGCCAAATTGGCCCATAGGTGGCGCTATAGCAATCAATTGCGCAAAACTGCTCATAACTCCTAGACCGTAAGTCATAGACTCAAGTGTCTTATATCATTGGAAAGCTGGCCACCTGACGTAAAAAACGTATATCTCCGATTTCATTTCCGCCATGATAGATTTTCCGCCATTTTGAATTTTGTCAAAAACCTACTTTTGTGAACTAGTCCCTGGTTTTTCGCCCGATTGGAACCAAACCAGTGCAGAAATGTTCTCTGGACTCTGAAGATGAATAATTATCGAAAAAAAGTTGAATTATCGATCTACAGTAGCTAGGGGGCGCAAAATGTACGTTGTGGGAGGAGCCTATTTTACTAAAATGCCTATAACTCAAGAAGTAAATGAGATAACTTCACCAAACTTGATACACATGTGTAGAAGGTCAATCTTTGGTCACGATAAAAAAATCGCGTAAATTGACCACACGGTGGCGCTATAAACAAGATAAAACCTATACACACCTGACCGTTTGTCCGATTGACTTGAAATTTGGTATGCAGTGTCTTGGCCGAAGGCCCCATCTATGTGTAAAAGGATATTGGCGTACCTAAAAAAAAAATGGCCGCCATTGGCTAATGAAGTTGAATCACCTATTAGACAAGGTTACCGGAGGCCAATCAGAACGAAACTCGTCGGGCATGTTCAACTCGTGGCCAAAGTTGTCTGTAAGAGTTTTTAAAGAAATCGGCCACTAGTTGGCGCTAACAAGTTTTACGGCTCTGTAATCACGTGGTGTTACAAATATCGTCAGAATATGCATATCATTTGTTAGATCTCCTCATGCTGAACAACTTTGCCTCTAGAACTAATGCTGTCAATCGAATCGATCATTAAATATTTGCAATTACGTCAAAAAACTACTTTTTCGAACTAGTCCCTGGTTTTTTGGCTGATCGGGACCAGACCAGTCTAGGACCATTCCCTGGACTCTCTTGATCAATAATTATCGAAAAAAAGTTGAACTTTTGCATTTTTCGCATGGTAAAATAGGCTAATTTAGAAAAGGGGAGTGTCAAAATACACTAAAAAGCATATAAATCCTAAATAAAAACTCAGAACTGCACAAAAATTGATCAGCATATGTGTCTTAACATTATTAACAAGCATGCAAAATTTTATGGAGATCGGACAATAGGTGGCGCAATAACTGTTAAAAAGCTTTTAAACCATATATTTCCTATGGTAAATTGCCTGTATTGGCTGTAAATGGTGTTTTTCCATCTATGATGTCAGTGGTTAAATGCTTGCTAAATAAATCTTATTGTCTTTTGATGCTAATGTGCTTAACGGCCTTAAAGGCCTTAAAAGCTTGAACACCGACAAATGCTGCTTGCAGCTTTAATTATATTTTGTCTTTATATCTGCTGCCAAGAACGTTTGGAGTTGCATCTTAAAATCAATGAATATTAATCTTTATTAGTATATACATGCACATTTTTTATATATTATAAAAATATAGGCAATATTTCACACACACACACACACACACACACACACACACACACATACTGGTTTTTGTGAATTACCAGGACACTGCAGCCCAAACAGGTGTGTTGGTGTATTAGGGGGACACCCCTTTCCACTTGCTGTACAGAGATGTGGTGAAGATCAAAAAATCTATTTTGACCCATACAACACAGATTTCACTTTAGAGTTTGTTTACACAAAACACAATCTATAATGTAACAACCTGAAAATATACACAATTATGAGGACAATTTATAATTTGATACACAAGCCCCACCTATGACACAAAACGTTATTATAAGGACTAAAGTGATTTCTGAGGACACTAGATATACAACACACAAAAGTGTCATTTGAGTGTATTAAAGGGACATACCTGATATATAAGGACTAATGGTTTAACACATACACAATAGTAAAGACTGTGTATTAAAGGGACATACCTGATATATAAGGACTAATGGTTTAACACATACACAATAGTAAAGACTGTGTATTAAAGGGACATACCTGATATATGAGGACTAATGGCTTAACACATACACAATAGTACTGTGTATTAAAGGGACATACCTGATATATGAGGACTAATGGCTTAACACATACACAATAGTAAAGACTGTGTATTAAAGGGACATACCTGATATATGAGGACTAATGGTTTAACACATACACAATAGTAAAGACTGTGTATTAAAGGGACATACCTGATATATGAGGACTAATGGCTTAACACATACACAATAGTAAAGACTGTGTATTAAAGGGACATACCTGATATATGAGGACTAATGGCTTAACACATACACAATAGTACTGTGTATTAAAGGGACATACCTGATATATAAGGACTAATGGTTTAACACATACACAATAGTAAAGACTGTGTATTAAAGGGACATACCTGATATATGAGGACTAATGGCTTAACACATACACAATAGTAAAGACTGTGTATTAAAGGGACATACCTGATATATGAGGACTAATGGCTTAACACATACACAATAGTAAAGACTGTGTATTAAAGGGACATACCTGATATATGAGGACTAATGGTTTAACACATACACAATAGTAAAGACTGTGTATTAAAGGGACATACCTGATATATAAGGACTAATGGTTTAACACATACACAATAGTAAAGACTGTGTATTAAAGGGACATACCTGATATATGAGGACTAATGGCTTAACACATACACAATAGTACTGTGTATTAAAGGGACATACCTGATATATGAGGACTAATGGCTTAACACATACACAATAGTAAAGACTGTGTATTAAAGGGACATACCTGATATATGAGGACTAATGGTTTAACACATACACAATAGTAAAGACTGTGTATTAAAGGGACATACCTGATATATGAGGACTAATGGCTTAACACATACACAATAGTAAAGACTGTGTATTAAAGGGACATACCTGATATATGAGGACTAATGGCTTAACACATACACAATAGTACTGTGTATTAAAGGGACATACCTGATATATAAGGACTAATGGTTTAACACATACACAATAGTAAAGACTGTGTATTAAAGGGACATACCTGATATATGAGGACTAATGGCTTAACACATACACAATAGTAAAGACTGTGTATTAAAGGGACATACCTGATATATGAGGACTAATGGCTTAACACATACACAATAGTACTGTGTATTAAAGGGACATACCTGATATATAAGGACTAATGGTTTAACACATACACAATAGTGAAGACTGTGTATTAAAGGGACATATCTGATATATGAGGACTAATGGTTTAACACATACACAATAGTACTGTGTATTAAAGGGACATACCTGATATATAAGGACTAATGGCTTAACACATACACAATAGTGAAGACTGTGTATTAAAGGGACATACCTGATATATGAGGACTAATGGCTTAACACATACACAATAGTAAAGACTGTGTATTAAAGGGACATACCTGATATATGAGGACTAATGGCTTAACACATACACAATAGTAAAGACTGTGTATTAAAGGGACATACCTGATATATGAGGACTAATGGCTTAACACATACACAATAGTAAAGACTGTGTATTAAAGGGACATACCTGATATATGAGGACTAATGGCTTAACACATACACAATAGTAAAGACTGTGTATTAAAGGGACATACCTGATATATGAGGACTAATGGCTTAACACATACACAATAGTACTGTGTATTAAAGGGACATACCTGATATATGAGGACTAATGGCTTAACACATACACAATAGTAAAGACTGTGTATTAAAGGGACATACCTGATATATGAGGACTAATGGCTTAACACATACACAATAGTAAAGACTGTGTATTAAAGGGACATATCTGATATATGAGGACTAATGGTTTAACACATACACAATAGTACTGTGTATTAAAGGGACATACCTGATATTTGAGGACCAATGATCAGACTCAGAACATGGTGCACGCATTGTGCAAGTATGTAAAATATTTTTGTATAGTGCTGTAAATATGCTACCTTACCTTTTATAGTGTGTATTCAAGGATGTACTATTTGGGAGTGACATAAGGGATTGTCTGTCTGTCTGTCTGTCTGTCTATCTATCTATACACATAATGTAAATCTAGCCGGTTGTTTGCAGAAAAACCCAGAGTGGGTGATCATATTTAAGCGAAGAAACAACATTCAAACAAGCGGTGCAGACATAACAGTATGCACATTCTGTGAACAAAGAGCAAAGTTTATTTTGTTCTTGTTTACAGCAAAATTACTGTAGTTGCCCTTAATATTTTACATCACAAGATCATTTTGTGTATCAAGAAACATCCTGTGTGTACTGTGTGTAATGAAAAAACAAACGCTCTTACTGTAAGTGTAAAGAGAACAACTTAAATATTTTAACTGTTCCTAAGCATAACAGCTAAACTAAACATTGCTGAAAGCATACTGAATCCATGAACAAACTTTAACAGCAGAAGAATATTCTGCTTACATATAAACAAAAAGTAAAAAACAAAAACACCTAATGAGACTGTTTCTTTTTTAGGGTTAAGCCGCGATTCCTGACAAAATCCCTAATGTTTTGGAGCGTGCGAGTAGCCAAAGCTGGATGCTCAGCATTCTTGCACTGCTGGCATTCAATTTTAGTGGCGAGTTTACCCCTTGCTATGTGGTCGTGGAAATGCCTCTGTACTGCTGCAATTTCAGTTGGAGACCAGGCTTGTTTCTGCTTCCTTTTAGCATCATCCAGATTTTTTTCAGCAGAATTTTCATGATTCCCTACAAAAGAGGAAAACAGGTTCCTGAACCCTGGGTTGAACACTATGATGGCCAGAGCTCCTCTCCCTCTTCTCCCAACCAGCCACACTCTTACCAACCCTTGTCTTTAGTCAAGTCTTGTTGTATAGGTCACTAATCCGTAAGAGTAAAATTGGTTTTAACTGTTGGCCCAATGTTACATTCCTCATACATCAAATATCAAATTGTAAATAAAAGAATAAAATTAAAGACCTGACTACATGGTTGCTTATTTCCTAATATAGATTTAGGCCTGTCACTAGGGATGCAACGATAAACTGATTTCACTATTAACCGTGCTTTAATTCGTCACGGTTAATTAATCGTTAAGGCTTCTCAACACAGCGTTTCTTCTGCACGGAATAAAACTGCTGCAACTAAAAGTTTTTCCAACTGTGTGCTAGCTTAAAGTTCAGAGGTCAAGACTGAGCACTGAGAATGTGAACATGCTTACATTTCTGCACTATAATATGAACAGAAAGGACTGAAGATAAGTGTGCAATTTGAGGGCCATGTTGTATGTGGGTCCTGCAGCTTTTGACTCCTTGTTTTGTTCCAAAAGGATATGTATAGCTTGCTAATATTCAATACCAGAGATGTGTTTCTTTTTATTTATTTTCACTGTACTGCATTATTCATTTTCAAAAGGAGGCTATATTGTTAAGTCAAAAGCCAGTTAGAGCTTTTTTATTTTCAATGTTTCTACTCTGGTCCAAAAAAAATGAAAATACCAAAAATATTTGTAATATAGTTGATCACAACTTAAAGTGCATTTAACTACATTTGTCCTCTTTAATAGGGAAATACTTAGCTAATATTTAGCTAAGATTTTATATAGACAAATACTATTATTTTTTATTCTTATTTTTATTTATTTATTTATTTATTATTCTGTTATATATTTTCAGTGTAAAATTATTACAGGAAATGGACTATTATTTGTTTTAACTAATAGTGTTTTGAAATGAATTAATGAATAATAATTACTGTGATAACTGTGAAACCGTGATTATTCCTCAGACTATAATCGTACAGCCAAAATCTATAATCGCTGCATCCCACCCTGTCACGATAATCAATATATCGACTTATCGCACAATAAATGTACATGATCTCAATTTTTGCCAATGCAATACATCACCATGTATATTTACATAAAAAACACAATAACATAAAACATAACATAAAACATAAAAAAAGGAAAAATCTGTAGATGGAAAAATCTCCATAAAAGTTCTTCGTCCATTTGTCTTTTTTCTCTATGTAAGAAAATGATTTTTTTGATGATCTAAATCATTTATGAATTAAATGTTTGTTTATTAATAGAAAGTGTGTGGCCTTCCTGCATTATTATGCTGTTATATTATTATTTTACATTCACTGGCATAAAATGGTCTTAAAATGACAATAATATCACTTATCACAATTATTTTAAGGGGCAATATATCGACCAACAAAAAGTTATCATGACAGGCCAATATAGATAAGTAGTTCTCATTATACTAGTAGTATTCTCATCATACCTTGAGATGAGCCTCCAAAGGAAGTCTCAATATCTGTGAATAGACAAATAAAACACTATAACAAACAGTAGTATTGCTTGGTCTGCATGAATTGAATCAAACCTTAATGGATATGCTGGCTGAGTGAGGTAGATGCTCATACCATCTGAGGTGCCTGTAGGGTTCACAACAGGCTGCCTAGCTTTCTTCATTCCTGTGGTATGAATAGAATGGCTCAGAATAAAGGTTCTGATGGAACATACTCAAACATTTCATAAATTATTCTACACATTTAAGTGGAAACTGTAAATCTCTAGCAAAAAATCCTCCTTTACTATAAAACCAGCTAAAATGATTGATCTAGAGAATTCCCTAGTACAGTGTTCTTTCTTTATATGATTGTGTGCTTTTACCAGGTTGTTCATGCTCCTCCCTCCTGCTGTGATATTTGTCCTTCATGCAATGATCTTAAAAAAAAAAAAAAAAAACACATATTCAAAACATGGTAACACTTTATGGCAAGTGTGAATCTCATGAATTATCAGGAACTAACACAAGCTCAAAGTCTTTCATTCATGACTTCATGGATGAAAACACCTTAAGGCTATGTTCACACTTAGCGTCTTTTTTCGAACTACCAGCGTCTGTTCTACATTATAACCCTATGGAGTAAACCGTTTTTTCAAAAAAGTCCTGAGCGCTTTTTTAGACGCCACCGCCGGCGTCTTTTTCTGCAGCTCAGAGCGTCTTTTTAAGTTGAAAAAAAGTTCAACTTTTATGAAAAGAACGCCCTACGTCAAGCGCCTTTTTGACAGCTGACCAATGACAAGCGAGTAGTGAGACCTGTCGTTTCCATAACAACAAGAAAAAATGGAGACGGTGCCGGTAGATAAACGTATCGTCCTTGTTTCGGAGCACAAGGAGCTCCATACAGTTTCCTTTCCCGTATAATGTCGTGCACCCACAAACGTCTTTGTGAACCGACATTCTCCTCCCCGGTAACTTCAAAAGCCAACGCAAGAGCCAACTTTCTCTTTCTCAACATTTTTTGCATCACACAGCACTAGGCTACAGTTGCAGCTGTTGTTATAGCAACAAAAGACGCGCTCGGCTGCTATTTTTAACCGAACGCTGCCAGCGTTTTCTTTTTTGCTAAAAAAACGGCATTGTCAACTTTTTCTTGTCAAAAAAGACACTAAGTGTGAACATAGCCTAAGACATTAAGACAAGTACATCATCATGATTTATGTTTATTATGCATGATCATGATGTTTTCATTGTTCACAAAAAACAAGGTATTTACTATACATTGTAGATAAACCTATAGTCATGGCACATGATTCAAAATACAAAAAAAACATTTTGTGCATGTAAGACTACTTGAATTATTAAAAGGAATATAGAAAAATAATAAATATTACCTCATGCATGCATACAGGCTAGAAGAGTATATCAATTAATGTCAGAACTCATGTTTTTCATTAAAGATGAGGTATCAAGCATGTTCATGTCTTCTTCATAGTAGCCTGTAGGAATATGGACAGAGCGCAACACTGGCCAATCACAGCACAGTGTGCAAAATTTGTTGACATCTCAAACCATTCATCACCACAGGCACTCACAAATCAGGCAACCAACTGGATCTGGTTTACACACGCAACTGCATCACAGACAACATCTTGGTGAGACCTCTCCATGTTTCAGATCATTTCCTCATCACTTTCAGTCTACAACTCTCTGCCCCTGCACCACCAACCCCACCACCAGTCACTTTCAGGCGAAACCTGCGCTCACTTTCTCTCGCCCATCTTTCATCTGCCGTGTCATTTTCTCTTCCCTCACCCCCACAATTCTCATCTCTGGATGTTAATACCGCAACGGATACCTTCTGCTCCACTCTAACCTCTTCTCTAGACAATATCTGCCCTCTTTCCTCCAGGCCAGCACGCCCTACTCCCTCTAACCCCTGGTTGTCTGAGGTTCTTCGTGAACACCGGACCGAACTCAGGGCAGCAGAGAGGAAATGGCGCAAATCAAAAGACACATCTGACCTGAGTATGTATCAATCTCTCCTCTCTTCCTTTTCCGTTGATGTTCATGCTGCAAAATCTTCCTACTTCCACAACAAGATCAACAGCTCCTCCAACACACGATCACTCTTCAAGACATTCAACTCTCTCCTCTGTCCTCCTCCACCACCACCACCCACCTCCTCTTTAACTGCTGACGATTTTGCGAACTTCTTCACCAACAAGACAACAACTATCAGCAGTCAGTTCTCAGCTCCTCACACACAGGAGCACAGACCGACCCCTTCCACAGCCAATCACCCTCTCTCCTCCTTCTCTCCGCTAACCGAGGAAAAAGTATCTACACTTCTCCTCTCCAGTCATCCTACCACCTGCCCTCTTGACCCCATCCCCTCACACCTTCTACAAGCCATATCTCACACACTTCTACCAGCTCTCACACACATCATCAACTCATCCCTCCATACTGGCACTTTTCCTACTGCATTCAAGCAGGCTCTGGTAACTCAACTGCTGAAAAAATCAACACTTAACACATCACTTGTAGAGAACTACAGACCTACCTCTCTACTTTTCCTTTCAAATTACTAAATGTAAATGTAAATCCAAATACAGTAGTCTTACATCCAAATACAGACTGTATATGTCACTCATTGTTTACACAGTGCAGAGATTGTGAATACAACGGCTAAACAAAATTCGGTTGCAACAATCAGGATAAGCACAAGTAATTACCATTCTGATTAGCTGTAGTGACCACAATCACTCTGCACTGTATAAACAAATAAGTGACCTATACACAAGATAGAATACGACTATGCCAGAGCATGTATTTGGTTTAGTCTGTG
Organism: Phoxinus phoxinus; assembly: GCF_949152265.1. Classification (NCBI taxonomy): domain Eukaryota; kingdom Metazoa; phylum Chordata; class Actinopteri; order Cypriniformes; family Leuciscidae; genus Phoxinus; species Phoxinus phoxinus. The sequence goes on along the minus strand of NC_136886.1, from coordinate 20,554,091 downwards.
CATGTTTGGGACCCATTGACTGCCATTATATCCCAGATGACACACGCAAGTCTGCAAGATGTCTGTTAAAGATCTCTTGATCTGGAAACATCCGCTGTCTAAAAACTTTCTTTCAGATGTCAGTTTTACATACATTCTAAATTATAAACATCTTAAAGACATCTAACAGACGTCTATGTGACATCTAAAAAGAGACATCCAATAGACGTATTGCAGATGAGCAAATAACCTAAATAATACATCTTGCAGATGTAAATGCAGACGTCAAATAGACATCTTCTAGATGTACGTGCGCTATCAGGGATATGACTGAAAGACTGCAGCGGTTTGAGTTAAAAATCTTTGAGTTCTACTGAAGAAACAAAGTCATCTACATCACTGACTCCTAGGGATTAGCAGTTGAACCTCACATTTTCATTTCTGGGTGAACTATCGCTTTAATAACACACTGTTTATCAGTATTTCCAGAAGACCAAGTTACCACTTTACTTGAGGGTTCACACACGATGAGGTCATAAGAAATTAATGCTTAGTTAATGATGACTACTGTATTTGGATGTCAACAGAATTCACATACTCTGTGCTGTGATTGGCCAGTGTTGGGGGTCTGTCCATTTACATGCAGGCTGCTATGAAGAAGACATACTGTATACGTGCTTGATAACTCATCATAATTAATGAAAAACATTAGTTCTCACATTAATTATTGTAACTGATATACTGTTCTAACCTGTATGCATGCATGAGGCAATGCAGATTTTTGTATATATTATTATAATAATTCAAGTAATCTTATTTGAGAAAAAAAATGTTTTAGTACATGTACCAAAAGCATAGCTTTATCCATAATGGATATTAAAAATCTTGTTTTCTGTGAAAAAGAAAACATCAAGATCATGCATAATAACCTATTAATCATGATGATGTATTCATCTTAGTGAATGTCTTAAGGTGTTTTTCATCTATGAGGTCATGAATAAAAGATTTTGAACTCATGCTAGTTCCTGATAATTGAGATATTAATGGATGAAGTAATTCATAATTCTTCATTAATTTATGCATTAATTCATGGTAATTCATGTACCCCTACTGTAAAGTGCTCCCCAAAAACTTGCATCATTTACACAATGTTATAATTTAAGCAATCAAAAGCAACCTAAACTGCATTTTAAACATTTCTAACAGTCATTTTGGTTTCAAAAGTATATATACACATGTGGGTTTGAAGTTAAAAAAGTTTTAGTATTGTCATACCTTTAGATGGGCCTCCTAAGGCAGGATCAGTATCTGTGAATAGAAAAATAAAATACTATAACAAACAGCAGCGGCGCTTGGTCTATATGAATTATGCTTCTGTGACATCTCTGAACTACTGTATAATGTTTTGGTGCATCATATGGTGCACTTCTTACACTGACTTTACTGATTTGATGTTTGTATGTTTATGTGCTTTTACCTGTTTCTGTTTGTGTCTGTGGATGCGCCTCCTCAGCATCACTGTCTTCACTATTTTCCGAATAAGAAAAGTCTAACTTGTCTAAAAAAAAAATTGAGTATCAAGTAAGCTTAACATTGCTAATGTTAGAGTAAAAATAGAAGACATAGTGATAACTCTAATATCTGGTGAACATTACATTAAGATCTACGTTAGGGATTATCTTTAGGATATGAATATACTTAGTTAACTTCAAAATGTCATTTGTAACAACTTTAGTAGCATTACCTTCAATTTCAATTTCTTCTAGGGTTTTGCCGTGGAGATTTGAAAGAGAATCTTTCTCCATAGCGAGGAGTAACTTTGAAATCTTGGCCAGCTGGGTTGTAGCCTCCGGAAGTCGATAAAATTCTCTGTGGACACGAATATCGTGGCCCAAGAAGTCCGCAACTTGGTCCAACTCGTGGTTTTTCAGGTTAAGCACCTGCGACAAAGTTGCCACATGTTTGCGCAGTTGGGTCGACCGGAGGAGTTCCGGGTTTTGTGCACCACACTCGTGTGCATAGATCCTCAGACAGTCTTGTCCTCTATAACAACTCAAACAGCTTGGTCGAGCAAACAGGAATTGGTTTTCCTCAGGGACTCCACATTCCCTTCTTTTGCTTATGAGGAGGGTTAAGGCATCAACCATCTCTGGTGACAGCAAAACTGCCACTTTTCGCCCTCTTTTACCCCTAAGTTCCACCCGACTGAAATGTGTACAAAGTTTTTGTTCAAACTTTGTTAGCCCAACAGCAACATCTTTGTGTAGGGGAGCTGTATCCCTCTCAAGAAAACCTTTGAGTTGCATTTTTGCAACCTCTCCTCCACGTCGCCGGTTGAACACAATTATTTTTGCAAGAGTTGCTTTGCATAGGTCGCCATAGACTTGTGCTGATGGCATCTGTTTCAAGTTCTCAGAACGTAAATCAACAACCTTTTCAAGATGCTGGTGAAGAAGTTGTACATCCTCTGTGAAAGGGAGGGTAGACGGCTTGTTAAAGCGCCCCTCATTCAAGGTGGTCAAAGCTGTGTGGGAAACGAGTTCAGACCATTTAGCATCATACAGCTTTTTGAATGCTTGGGTTGACTTTATCCCCTCACCATCTTCTGCCATTAGAGCTCGGCAATGTACAATGTCACATATCTTATTCAGTGAGTGGCCCAACTTAAGGGCAAGGCTTGGAGTCTGGAATGAGTGTTTTACATCATCAAACCCAGATACCTTTTTGACAGCCTGGATAACCACATTGAAATTTTCAGGTCTCACAGCATCTTCAAGAGTCTGTACAGAAAATTCCTTTCTCAGAATCAGCAGAAGTCTTCCAACTTCCCGGAGCTTCTGTCGAATATAGTCAAATTTAGTGGGATCTTGCCCATGTTTATTGTAAAATGACTGGGCCAGCTGAAGAATACAAAAGTCACTCCGCACAGCAGCAGAGATGTCATCGTCTTTCATCACAGTTAGCAGTTTCCAAACACCTTGTGATATTTGTTGGCAGAGGGCTGCATTAGACATTGTTGCCAAAGACAAGACCCTAGTTCTTCCTGGCTCTGCCTGATCTTCCACTGGTTTGGAAAGACAATTTCTAACGTGTCTCCAGAGATCCCTTCGGAGAAACATTGCATGGCAATACATACAGTGCACGTAATCTTTTGAATCATATCTTTTCTTTGGCTTACGTCGTAGTTTTAACAATCCAGTCCCATTCGCTAAAACATCTGCATTGTGTTCATAGTTTCCTTTGTTCCGCAGTTTGTTCAGAAGTTTTTGACGCTCTTTGGAATGTTTTGGTAGAGCCAAAGCCCGAGCAACATCGACGTTTGAATTCTCATGTACTTTTAAGTGGCGTGTAAATTTTGACTGCGGTTTTCCACAAATGTAGCAGTAATTCTTCTTGCTTACTGAAGAGGATATATTTGAAGATTGTAAAGATGGATCTTCCCCTGTGCCTGTAATATCCTCAACAGTGCTTTCAGTATTGCCATCGCTGTGAACTTTCGATATTTGTACTTGTATGGCTTTCCTACTAGGCATTTCAAGCTGTGCTGTGCAGACTGGAACTTTTGGGAGTGAACCTATGACACTTTCTTGGCATGGTCTGCCATTTTGAATTTCTGCAGTAGATTTGATGCAGAACACTTCAGTATTTTTAATGTTTAAGAGTTTTTCTGGAGACGCTATGCTTACGTCTGAACCTTCTGAGACAGAATTAGGTACATAGTCCTCATCCGACATGTTCTCACTGGAAAATTCTACTTCGGAATCCTGAAATAGTAAACATATCTTTTGTACATACTCAGAAAGTTTAGTTCCAAGGAAGAAAATTGCTGAAAAATAAAACATATCTGACTATTCAATAAATCATACTTACGGATGTTGAGGGGTCAGGTTTGGGCTTCACATTTTTCTCGTAGCAAGTTTTATGCCAGAAGCGGGAACAAACTAGATTGAGCATATAATAAACAAGGTTGGTTTCATTTGAATAAAAGGTGATTCAAGAAAAGATGCTTTAAAAAGTGATAGATAAAGCAGTGATAGATGATCAGTGTGTTTGAAAGTGTGGCTATAAGATGGAAGAGAACAGAGAAAGGAGAAGACTAATATAAATATGAATCGATTACACAATTACACAGGCAGACAGACTGAGCAAGACAGAAAGAAAGAATGAAAAGTTAACTTTTTCAAGCTAATTTAAAGATGCATTTAGAACGTCAAGATTACACAGTTTTAGGGTTTCAATGGTAAAGCATTTTTAAAAGTATTAAAATTGTCTGAACAAAATACTTACCCTTACATCTCACACCAGCCCACTTAAAAGCGGAATAAGGACCAGTACAGCAATCACATTTATTCAAGCTTGATACTACTGTAGATATTATGACATGTTTACAGTTCTGTTGAAAAAAAAAAGTTATAATTGATTAGAGGAAATTATACTGTATTACTATAGTTAGGTGTTAAAGGCACAATAAAATGCATTAACCCTCAGGGGACTAAGCCCTTTTTGGTCCATTTTCTCTATTTTTACTTTTGGGCTTATAAACCATATGTAATGGAGATGGAACACCATGTGTTTGGTATCTATGGATTCAGAAGACCCTAAGCTAACATAATCATGCATGTTATGTGTTTATAAAGGAAGTATGAGTGAAAAATTTACAATAATCGAGAGAATTTCAAAAACGAAAATTAGATTTTTGTCATTTATTACTGAAAAACACACCTCACACAACAATAGTGAACAGTTTTTGAACCAAAAAAATATTTGTCAAACCCTTTGCTTGACAGACATTTGTAATTGTTCAATCAAATGTGTTAAGAACAATGAAATAAGGAACTTTTTTTACAAACAGTCCCAGGCGTGAAAAAGCTGTCTGCTTCGAACTAAATGAGACCTGCTTGCTCTGAAGAACAGACACACTCACAACCTGGCAGATTTACTTTGCAGTAATTGTTCCAGAGCTTGTTCTTGTACTGCTTGCCATCATAAAAGTGCTAAAACAATACAATAATAATGCTATTTAAGTTATTCTGTCTCTCTCTTATATATAGATCACTGTGCGTTCTGTAATACTCCGCTCCGTTCGCTATCTGTCTCATTCTCCGTCCACATGACGCTGTTTGTTTGTACATGTTGAAGGCTACAGAGTCCTCTGATTGGCTAGAATACGTCATGGTAACCTTCCTCTGATTGGGTAAAAAAAAAAATCCTCCCAGCGGCAATTTTTCCATTGGTGGAATTTGCCTAACAACATCGATTTCATTGGCCTTTTCATGCAGTGGTATTGCGCAACAGCGAAGTGTGTGTGTAATACAAACGGGATATCACTGTTTTCAGCGGAATCTGAGGAAGACGGCAAAAAAGACCGCACCTCTCTATCATTAATAGTTTTGAAGATAATTGCACATTTGTAAAAGTATGCCATTTTGGGCGGTACCGCCCAATTCGTCCCCAGAGGGTTAATACAATATTTAAATTGGTCTCTGATATCTATACAGAAGGTATGTGGCTTAGGTAAGGGCAAAAATGATTTAGAAACAGTTTTATCTTTCCATATTATTCAACAATGCCAAGGTAAATTTCAAGGTTTTTCATTATATGGCACCTTTAAGACATAGGGCTAAGGTTTGAACAAGTTATTTTAATTTCACAAATAACAAAATGTATATCACAAATGTACTGCACTGTAGTATGACAAAAGCAGTAAGTATGGGGACATGGTGCAGTTTGACAAAACACACACTGAACTTCTACCCATCCCCCACAACATGACAAAAGCAGTAAGTATGGGGACATACGACACACAAACCATGGTGCAGTTTGACAAAACACACACTGAACTTCTACCCATCCCCCACAACATGACAAAAGCAGTAAGTATGGGGACATACGACACACAAAACATGGTGCAGTTTGACAAAACACACACTGAACTTCTACCCATCCCCCACAACATGACAAAAGCAGTAAGTATGGGGGACATACGACACACAAAACATGGTGCAGTTTGACAAAACACACACTGAACTTCTACCCATCCCCCACAACATGACAAAAGCAGTAAGTATGGGGACATACGACAAAAGCAGTAAGTATGGGGACATACGATACACAAACCATGGTGCAGTTTGACAAAACACACACTGAAATTCTACCCATCCCCCACAACATGACAAAAGCAGTAAGTATGGGGACATACGACAAAAGCAGTAAGTATGGGGACATACGATACACAAACCATGGTGCAGTTTGACAAAACACACACTGAACTTCTACCCATCCCCCACAACATGACAAAATGGGGACATACGACAAAAGCAGTAAGTATGGGGGACATACGATACACAAACCATGGTGCAGTTTGACAAAACACACACTGAACTTCTACCCATCCCCCACAACATGACAAAATGGGGACATACGACAAAAGCAGTAAGTATGGGGGACATACGATACACAAACCATGGTGCAGTTTGACAAAACACACACTGAACTTATACCCATCCCCCACAACATGACAAAAGCAGTAAGTATGGGGACTTACGACAAAAGCAGTAAGTATGGGGGACATACGACACACAAACCATTGTGCAGTTTGACAAAACACACCCTGAACTTCTACCCATCCCCCACAAAATGACAAAAGCAGTAAGTATGGGGACATACAACATATGATACACATGCTAGCTCAGAATGAACCATCATCCATATACCATTGTAAATTAAACAATTCCTATGACTGATGATACATGGGGCAACTTTATGAGCAACGTTGCGGGGCAACTTGGGTTAATGTTGGCATCAGTGGGCAACCAGAAGAGACACAGGGCCCATGACTGATTTAAAGTCTGAAAAAATTTTTTTTTACCCATTCTCAGTTGGGAAAGTGCCCAAGCAACATTGTTCAAAAAAAGTTGCCTGGCAAGATTGCTCAAAATGTTGTCCTGTGTATCATCAGCCTATCACTATCTTTTTTAATTCTTTAAGTTTGTAATTAAAAATCACTGTTGTTGCCAACTAAAGAACATTTAAGAAATAAATGCTTATTAAATGCTCATTTTTAATGGAAAGTACATTACCTGTTGAGTGTTGTCATGACATGTCAGCTGAGAATCAGACGTTGTTGAGATCTGAAAAGGTTTGAGTACTGAACATTCAATTTGGATAACACGGCAGTACATGGTGATGCTTTGAGTATCCAAAACAACTAATGTGAAAATGACATAATACAAGTGAATTCTTCGATCAAACAATCAGGGCATGTGAGAATTCATTGCAGCACACAGTCCTAATCGTCTGTAATGCTAAGGTAATGATTCTACATCATCTTACCAAAGTTAATGGAGATTTAACTACCTGTTGAGCATTAGAAACACACACTTACCTCCTTTGACCCGTCTCCTGCTGCACAGCTGACCAAAGCATGCACCTGTTGTTCAATCTCAGAACAAACCTGTGAAATATGAAAGATTTGTGTAATCAGATTGACAAAAGGTCAAATATACTATGCTATAAAACACTTTTTATGAAAATGTTAAAGAAATCAATAGTTTATAAGGATTTTGCATCATCTTAACAAAGTTAATGGAGATTTAACTACCTGTTGAGCATTAGAAACACACACTTACCTCCTTTGACCCATCTCCTGCTGCACAGCTGACCAAAGCATGCACCTGTTGTTCAATCTCAGAACAAACCTGTGAAATATGAAAGATTTGTGTAATCAGATTGACAAAAGGTCAAATATACTATGTTATAAAACACTTTTTATGGAAATTTTAAAGAAATCAATAGTTTATAAGGATTTTGCATCATCTTAACAAAGTTAATGGAGATTTAACTACCTGTTGAGCATTAGAAACACACACTTACCTCCTTTGACCCATCTCCTGCTGCACAGCTGACCAAAGCATGCACCTGTTGTTCAATCTCAGAACAAACCTGTGAAATATGAAAGATTTGTGTAATCAGATTGACAAAAGGTCAACTATACTATGTTATAAAACACTTTTTATGAAAATTTTAAAGAAATCAATAGTTTATAAGGATTTTGCATCATCTTACCAAAGTTAATGGAGATTTAACTACCTGTTGAGCATTAGAAACACACACTTACCTCCTTTGACCCGTCTCCTGCTGCACAGCTGACCAAAGCATGCACCTGTTGTTTGGTCTCAGAACAAACCTGTGAAATATGAAAGATCTGTGTAATCAGATTGACAAAAGGTCAACTATACTATGTTATAAAACACTTTTTATGGAAATTTTAAAGAAATCAATTCGTACAACCTCAGAACAAACCTGTGTGGGTTCAAAATCAAATACTAACACTTCTCCACATGTAACTGTAAACTGTGTCTTTAAATTAAAGTAAAAGGATTATTTCAATCTGTTAATACCTTTCTTCTCCATGGCCAGTCAGAATCTCCATAGTTATACGTTATCTCTTCCCCAGGACTTATGTCCTTTACTGCAAATAAGCACAGATGGGGCTTTCCGTCCACTCTGATTGTTTTCATTTTGCTGTTGGGGGTCACATGATCATCATTGACGATTCTCCCTAAAGAAGCATCTTCTCTGGCAGCATCAACCCTGAAACAGCAAGAACATAGTGCTATCTCCACGGTGTAATATTGACTGAATCATACAATAGGAAAGTTTCACAGAATAATAATAATAATAATAAAAAGTTAATTCTAGTTTACCACTGCTGCATCAGGAAATGCAAAGTTTATACATACCACAACTGTTTTCCATCACAACGAAATTCAAATAAAAAAACTTCAAGTGCAGCATGGTATACTCTGTGCCTTCTTTCATATTCTTTTTTAGATATGATTTCCCCTCGATATTCAATGAGGAAATCTCCCTTTTGAAAGTGGCGACAGCTGAACACTCCTCGACCTAACCAAGAGCAGATCAGTCAGGGTAGAAGTTAAAACAATACTTAAAACATAGACAATTGTGTTACTCACCTTTAAATGATTATTTCATTGTATTTTACTGTATTTTATTTCAAATCCATCCTTATCTTTGAGCATGGAAGAAAAATATGCAGCTTCATCCTTTGGTTTTAGTTTGGCCCTCCGGGACCTTGTTCCTGCCATTTCCTGCAAAAGCCAGATGATGTATTTGGTCACTTGATGAAATTATAATAATTATATGTTTTTTTTAGACATCACTGACCTAATCAACAATGAGTTTATACTTTTATTTGCTGTAGAGGGCTTAAATATAAACAATAGGGATCATTATGTACTACTTGCAGGTCAGTAAACAGCACCAGTGAAACAGGAAAGCATCTTAGACCTTACAAATGTGTTTAGTATTTTTAACAATCTGAAACATGCTGCTTTTCTCCTTCTCAACTACACTGTGACTGTCACTAAAGAGAAACATTATGATTATGGCTATCAGACTTTTACAGGTCCTTCTCAAAAAATTAGCATATTGTGATAAAGTTCATTATTTTCCATAATGTAATGATAAAAATTAAACTTTCATATATTTTAGATTCATTGCACACCAACTGAAATATTTCAGGTCTTTTATTGTTTTAATACTGATGATTTTGGCATACAGCTCATGAAAACCAAAATTCCTATCTCAAAAAATTTGCATTTCATGAAAAGGTTCTCTAAACGAGCTATTAACCTAATCATCTGAATCAACTAATTAACTCTAAACACCTGCAAAATATTCCTGAGGCATTTAAAAACTCCCAGCCTGGTTCATTACTCAAAACCGCAATCATGGGTAAGACTGCCGACCTGACTGCTCTCCAGAAGGCCATCATTGACACCCTCAAGCAAGAGGGTAAGACACAGAAAGAAATTTCTGAACGAATAGGCTGTTCCCAGAGTGCTGTATCAAGGCACCTCAGTGGGAAGTCTGTGGGAAGGAAAAAGTGTGGCAAAAAACGCTGCACAACGAGAAGAGGTGACCGGACCCTGAGGAAGATTGTGGAGAAGGACCGATTCCAGACCTTGGGGGACCTGCGGAAGCAGTGAACTGAGTCTGGAGTAGAAACATCCAGAGCCACCGTGCACAGGCGTGTGCAGGAACTGGGCTACAGGTGCCGCATTCCCCAGGTCAAGCCACTTTTGAACCAGAAACAGCGGCAGAAGCGCCTGACCTGGGCTACAGAGAAGCAGCACTGGACTGTTGCTCAAATTTTGCATGTCATTCGGAAATCAAGGTGCCAGAGTCTGGAGGAAGACTGGGGAGAAGCAAATGCCAAAATGCCTGAAGTCCAGTGTCAAGTACCCACAGTCAGTGATCATCAGCTAGCTATCAGGAGATTTTGGAGCACTTCATGCTTCCATCTGCTGAAAAGCTTTATGGAGATGAAGATTTCATTTTTCGGCACGACCTGGCACCTGCTCACAGTGCCAAAACCACTGGTAAATGGTTTACTGACCATGGTATTACTGTGCTCAATTGGCCTGCCAACTCTCCTGACCTGAACCCCATAGAGAATCTGTGGGATATTGTGAAGAGAAAGTTGAGAGACGCAAGACCCAACACTCTGGATGAGCTTAAGGCCGCTATCGAAGCATCCTGGGCCTCCATAACACCTCAGCAGTGCCACAGGCTGATTGCCTCTGTGCCATGCCGCATTGAAGCTGTCATTTCTGCAAAAGGTTTCCCGACCAAGTATTGAGTGCATAACTGAACATAATTATTTGAAGGTTGACTTTTTTTTTATTAAAAACACTTTTCTTTTATTGGTCGGATGAAATATGCTAATTTTTTGAGATAGGAATTTTGGGTTTTCATGAGCTGTATGCCAAAATCATCAGTATTAAAACAATAAAAGACCTGAAATATTTCAGTTGGTGTGCAATAAATCTAAAATATATGAAAGTGTAATTTTTATCATTACATTATGGAAAATAATGAACTTTATCACAATATGCTAATTTTTTTGAGAATGACCTGTATACAGTATATGAAACCTCTACAGACACCTACAGCAAGGTTAAAACTAACAGCAGGTCTGATAAAACAACACCGATTACCCTTACTGTACTATTACAGGAATAACCTTCACAAAGAACTGTAAACAATAGAGCTCCGGACGCCACGTGACCTATTCTGTTTACCCCGCCATTTTGGCAGTAAAGAGGCCGTACGAGACGAGCGTGAACGAATGACGGCAGCATGAGTTTTAAGGCAACAGAGTTCACTGCGCACTTTAATTAAAAAGATATAGACCTGTACATTAGCCTGGGTTTCCCCATACTGCCTTTGCGTAGCGCGATTTTATTCTCGCTGAAAGGCAGTCTGGAAACCATGGACCTGATTTTCGCCTCGTTTAGGGAACCAATCACAGAACGGGGAGGGAGCAGCAAGACGATGACGACACAACTAAGCAGTTTGTTTATGGATTCAACATGGCAGCAGACGCAAGTTTATTTCGAAAAAAGAGCAGCTTTTGGCGTCAGCTTTTGGCGTCTCTACATACGTCATCTGGTATAATGGAAACGATTGGCTATGAGCTACGTACAGGTGCATTTGATAGACATTCTAAGCACCCAATAAACGGCGCCGGGCATTCGTAAACCACGCCTCAAATACGAGAAAATGTGCATGTGGTTCCCAGACCCAAGTCTCAACGAGAATTGGGTCTGGCGTTAGCCAGGCTACCTGTACATAGCAAAACTTAATAGATTAAACATAACAGATCCCTATAATGCCCCCGGGGTGCTTTTCATGTGTATTAATAAAGGAACTTATAGCTTTCCTGAACTGCAGTATCCTGATATAACGTTATATAACTAACGTTACTTCATTAACTTTTCCTCGGCCTATTCCGTAGACTCTTTAAAGGCCTACAAAAGCCTGTTTTTTTTTTATGTTTATGGACAGTGTGTGAAAATGTGAGTTTATGTCCAATCATAAACCGGTGGGATAATGTATCTGATATATATATATATATATATATATATATATATATATATATATATATATATAAACATAAACTGATATTAGTTTACACATTATCCCACCGGTCACAATTGTGACTGAACATAAAAAAAAATTTTTCACACACTTTCCATAAGCATTTAAAATGCTTTTAAATGCTTTCCTCCACCTGTTCTGGAATCCAGGCGCACAGCAGCTGTCCACCATGTTGAAATAGTAATTGTTTTGAATTAGTATTCGACCCGACCGCTATCGATAACGCAAAAGCCGCTCTGGTGCTCTCCTGGTTGACTGCCAAAATGGCGGAGTTTAGATTGCATGACGTCAGCCCCCGGAGCTCTATTAAAAGGATCTGATCAGACACACAAATAGTTTACAACTAAACAGCTGTGTGCCCTGAAAAACCTCAAGTTCACCATTCCCATATGAAAAATACTGTAGTAGACTTCTGTACTATAGTAAACTAGAGTAATAATCCTAGATACAATAGGTTTTTTTAAACTTACCATAGTAAAAATTAAAGAATACTATGGTTTATCAATTCACTAATATTACAGGATACTGAAGTGCATTAACAAAGTGTAGTAATCACTATTATACTAACATACTGCAGTAAACTCCAATTTACTACATCAAACACTACAATATTTGTCCATTAGGCCTTTCATAGATTAACCCCATTATCACAACACTGAACTGCCCAGATAGCAAAATAAATATGATCTCAATCTGGCATCATGAGTTATTTAACCATTAGCCATTAACTTTTAAACCCAAAACATACATAATACAAGCGGTTTAGTTATTGCTTGTTTATTTGTCAGACTAACGTTAGTAAGTCAATAGTTAATTCCTTATATATCCTTATATTCCTTATATTTTGTGAGGAAACGCTAGATAAAAGCTTACAAACGTGACCAAAGCTAGTCTGTTTTATAACGTTAACTAATATAATATACTGTTTTATTGTTTATTGAGTTTTATCATCAATCTTACCTTAAGTGTCTTCAGGGTGACTTGCTGATTATCTCAGCCGGAAGAGACGCGGTCGGAGGTGGGGGAGGGGAGGAAAATGATTCCAATGATATTGCTTCTCTGTGTTTTTATTTTTATAGTTGTGGTGTGGACTTTGTTATTCCTTTATATTTAGATCTATTTTACAAACATATCTTTATCGTTATTGTCCTTTGTGTGAATGGCTAAAACACAGTGGTTAGACAAAACCCGAATTTACAAGGACTTCTCACCTTTCAGCCAATCAAAACCCGCGATTCCATTCACAAGTGTGAATATTAATGAGGAGGTGCAGTACCAAGACCCACCTGCAGGAGCGCAGTTCCGATACACACTCTTAACACAAAGTCCGATGATTGTGAACTATAAGGACTTTTGGAGAAAATTTGAATTTGAGCTCCTCCCACATGTAGAAGCACTTCTACGTTGTCTGAATTATGAGGACACTGACACTGTCCTCATAATCCAAAATGTCCTCGTAGTGTGGCGTGTATTCATATAAAATGTCCTCGTAAATCACAAAAACCCCCACACACACACACACACACACACACACACACACACACACACACACACACACACACACACACACACACACACACACACACACACACACACATTCATAGCCTACACATAATTGTAGCTACATGAATTTAGAACGTATTTGTTTAGCTTATACATTAATGCAAACATATCCATATCGAACGCGATTGGTTGTTCGTTGCCAACGTCATTTTGGTATGTGCACGCGCTCGTGGAGTAATCATAACTTAAAGGTATAGCGGAGGATTTTCTTCTTCTGGGTGGGTAGTGTATACTATTGGTCCACCTAAGTGTCAATCATTCTGGTGATATGTTTACGTAAGGCCGTTCACACGCTGGCGTGCGCTAAAAGCACATGTTGGGCTTCCCACTGATGCCGCAGTCACGAAGATTCTACTAGACAGGTAAAGTTTGTCATGCTATTTGGAGAAATCCATTTAAAATCACTGCTAGTAGGCGTTCCCTCTCAGTCGGGAGCAAATAGAAATTGGAGAGGGCGGGTCTTTTCTAAAAGTAGGAAAGATCCTCCGCAATACCTTTAAGATCAAAGCCTGAGTTGACAGAGAGAAAGTTGTTGAGCTGCGTCATGGTACCAATAAAGCCTGATTGCATCGGTTTGGTTTGGTCAACTCAAAACGAATCCTGTAACCCTGAGTTTGTTCAGCTACCTTCATGGTACAGGCCCCAGGTCGAAATGAACAACTGAGAGTTTCTGTTCTGATATCATTCCGTGAGATAAGATTGTCATGTCCTGACTGTGAGCTCGTGAGGCTCCGCCCCCTGTGCCGTCAGCAGCAGCTCATTTGCATTTAAAGGGATACGCACTAAAACGGCCGTTTTTCTCACCCCCAAAAGTGACAATTTAAACATGCTCTAAAACAATATCTGTTGGGTATTTTGAGCTAAACCTTCACAAACACACTCTGGGGACATCAAATACTTATTTTATATTGTTAAAAGGGGCATAATAGGAGCCCTTTAACACATTTTAATAACAAAATGCTGGACCATAAGTTAAACAAGCCTCTTCTTTGGTGAAGACAACTAGCCTACAGCATGCCAGTATAATTTTTGAGATGTCTTAATGATAGCAGGCCTTTATAGATTTACTAGTGACAAAAATACTTGGAAAAAAAAATTGTTAAATTTTTTTGTTAACTTATATTCATTGTGTCACTACACGACTAAATTAATCATTTTTGTTACATTAACTGAAACTGGGCAGTGGATTTTTAGTTCCCTGTATAGTGTGTAATGTTAATTTATGTTTGACATATTCTGTTATGTTGAAGCTTTTGTGGTTACCACTGTGCTGAAGAGCAGAGGTTGTGGTTAGGTGGCTTCATTAATGCATGTTGCTTCCTTCAAGGAATTATAGCTGTTTTAATGTCAGTGCAGGGGCAATTAACTGTTTATTTATTAATTTAATTTGTATGCAAATATGTGCTAACCACTTTAAAAATGAAACGTAACTGAACAATATACTAAAAGTTATTTTTTTCCGTTTACTCAACACAGACTTACAGTTTTTTACAATCGTTATGACAGTTTTTTCAATACATTTAACAATTTTCCTAAACTCTTAACGCACCAACACACCTAAAACACACAATTGGCAAAACGGTTAATTTCATGCTCAAAATCACACATTGTAAACTAAACTCCAAAACTACTTTTCAAAATACAATAATTCACTAACACAATACACTATGTCTAACAAAACACTGCAAACATGTTTCAAAATCAAATAATTATTCAAAACACTAACACATGTTCTCTTCCAACAGGAACATTTAGTCAATCATAACACAATGACAAAAATAACAGTAACATCAGCTGAAATTACAGAAACTGCATTAGTTTATGTGTCAGGTCGGCCCTTATACAATAGACAGTATATTGTATTGATCATAGATTGTGTTTTGCACTGTAGTTTCTTTTGAAGCCTCTCTACATTTTTGTTTTGTTGGGTTCAGTAAATGCATGCATTTTGTTTAAAAAAACTAATGACCATCTCAGAGTAGCTTTATGTACAGTTTATGAAAAAAAAGACAGAGACAGAATTCCTGCAGTAAAACCTTTATTTGAAAACAGGACATTACTGCAAGATATACCTCTCCATTGTTCTTTCTTTCTTTCTTTCTTTCTTTCTTTCTTTCTTTCTTTCTTTCTTTCTTTCTTTCTTTCTTTCTTTCTTTCTCTCTTTCTTTCTCTCTTTCTTTCTTTCTTTCTTTCTTTCTTTCTTTCTTTCTTTCTTTCTTTCTTTCTTTCTCTCTTTCTTTCTCTCTTTCTTTCTTTCTTTCTTTCTTTCTTTCTTTCTTTCTTTCTTTCTTTTTGTGTTGCTCTATATTGTTCCTCTTCCACACAAGATCAGCCCAAAGAGTCCTCTTTTATAACATATGGTCATGCGATTGAAAGAAACTCAACACCTGAGTGTGTAATTTATATATTTGCATAACTTCAATAAGCTGTTTCTCAGTAGCAATGGAATAAAATACAGGGAATATATTTTTGTTTCAATTCACAATATGAACAGCTGAGCCTATATAAGTTATGTTTAGACAATGATGTTATCTGTTCTGACATACAGTGTGAAAGCATTTGTAAATTTGGCTGTAAAATTACATTGTTTTGGTATTGGTTGAGCTTGTGTGTAAAAGAAGTTCAAGCATTTTAAATTTGTGTTAACTGTATGCATTTTGTGTCAAAGCAACAAGAAATGTGTTAATTGTATAGCCTACAAAGACTGATGTTGTGCTAACCGTGTTAAGAGTTTAGGAAACTTGTTAAATGTATTGAAAAAACTGCCATAGCGTTTGTAAAAAACTGTAAATAAACTGGTATCTACTCAATATAATTGAGTTTAAATAACTAAAAAACACTAAGTTCAACCAAATATTTATGTCTAAAATGTATTTTGTTGGAGTCACAAAAATGTAGTAAGATAAAAAAGGATTTTTTTCAGTTTATAGGCATGAAAACTTGTAAAGTAACTTGATAAAAAAACATCCACGGCTTAAAGCTAGGGTAAGTAATCCTGTTCAGAAACATTTTTTATATACTGGGTGAAATGGTCCTTCCATTCTGATAGTAGTCAATACATTATGTGTTCAGAAAAAGGAATGAAAAAAATCTGACCTCTGTAGCAGCTGTAGGACAGTAAAAACTCTGACCAATCACTGCCATTCGGTGCGAATGTAAAGAACCAATCAGATGCCTTCATGTCTCGTGCCCGAGCACCACTGCGTGCACAGCAGTGATGCGCGGGTCAATGTATAAACAACCCGCACCCGACCGACGTTTTCAACTAACCCGCCCGCAACTCGGACCGCAAAAAAAAAGAAAGAAAATATTGTACCCGACCCGCTTCCTGACCCGCGTTTTTTAAAGTAGCTCTAGCTATAGTAAATGCTCATCGCGTCATGGGCCATAGACGGAGGAACTAGGGATGCGCATTTTTCAGAATGCTGTATGATATAGCCTAGTGTTTTGTAATAAAGGCTTGATTTATTAATTTATTTCGTTTCATTTTCTTAACAATTAAGATGCTGCATGTGTTTATCCAGTCTAATCGATGTGTGCGTCTCTCCCCCGACTTTCCCAACAAAAATACCGCCCCCTCTCAGCAAATAGGCTACATAAAACTGACATTACTGAGCTATATGCGTTTAAAAGTAGCCTATTAAAATGGCACAATGGCATTGCTCAGTTCAACGCGTTGGGAAATCGGGCATTTTGTCCCGCGTCAGCTTTTATTCAAAAGTTAATACGGCGCTCAACATTCAGGTAAATAAGGATTTCCCACTTTCATCTGCAGACTGCTCGTGCGTCATCCTGGCGCCAGTTATTCAGCCAATAAAGTGTAGACCTATGTATTTCATAGAACATTGTGTCTAGTACTATATAAATTACAAAGGTAAACGACCCGACTGACCGTGACCCAAATATCATTAAAAATATGTTTGGATGACTCGTAACCGCGGGTAACAGCAGGCACCCACTCATTTTGGATCAACCCGCGCATCACTGGTACATGCAGCTGACTCCAAATGTGGATGCGCGTTCATGTTTGTGGGGGGGCGTAGCTTTGGACGGAGCACTGACAGGAGGGGGCGGAGCTTAGAAGAGGTGCCACTTTCAAATCTGGCTAGCTCTCCAACATTACCGACCCTGGCTTTAAATGCCGAAAGTCTACCCCTAGTGACCCATTTTCATGCCTGCGTGTCTTTTGGACAAAGGACACAAAAGTACAAAATAATAAATCCAACTACTTTTACTTCTTGCAGAAAATAGGATTACATGCCTTAATTTATAGGACTGTTATTGAAAGGTTAAATAGTGAGATCAATGCTTTTCCATATTCAGTGGACCAAAGGACTGCAAATAGATATGAGTGAATAAAAAGCACTGAGATATCAGGAGCATCACTCACAGCCTTATCCATTTCCCACAGGAAAATGAAACAAAGGCCTTCATTAGCATATGTGACCCTTCATTACGCATATGACTACTGAATGATGCATAAGAGCTCCACAGAGCTTCTGTTATTAGCAAGAGCCTTCACCTTTGAACTTTTATTCCTCTTATATTTCCTACTCCCATAAAGATCCTTCATAAATACTTTGATATCACTTATTATTGAATTGAGGTGTCACTGGACTTAGCTGTCACGTTAGTTGAGAGATGTAGTGACAGGCATAGGGTTGGTGAAGGTTTTGATTTGAGCTTTGTTAACTCTTTTTCATGCTTCACCTCTGTTCATTTTAATACACCTTAATTACCCTTTAATTCCAGATCTTAAGTAGGCCTAGGCCAGTAAGGGTGAGAGGAAATGCTCTCAAATCCATTTCGGCCAAGAAACAGTACAGATTGGACTGAAAATTTTCTTGAAAGAAAGAAAAATAGCGTGAGCTGCTTAACCCCTAAGCATGTGCAGTAACTGTTAGGCGTTGACAAGCATTTGTACATTTTGAACGGCATTGTGTCTGGCCATCTGTGACTCTTTGTGCTGTGTAGATTTATTTTGCTTCCTGAGTATACCAGACAAATAACCGGTGATCAATTCACTTCTTGTCTGAAACCCAGACTCCCAAAAGAGCACTCTGGGTAAGAGGTTATGACCTAAAACTGACCTCTTCACATGGACATTGATCGTAACCTAACAAATCTTTGCAATCAATAACACAGTCAGATTATGTGATTGAATCCATTCAGAAAATTGCTCTTCTTAGGGCCAGTAAAGATAATGCCCCATGAAGTTTTAATTTCTCACACACATATAATTCATTGTAAGACTCTTTGCTGGAATACATGGCTTTGAAAAATCACTGACATTTTCAGGTCAGTCTGGTAGAAAGTCCAAGAGAGACTTGCTCTCCTTTTTGATAAAAAGGTCACCATGGCAGGGTCTGTTATCAGCCTTATAAGCAAGCGCTGAGGAATGGGATTGCTTGGATCCTTTATGGCTTTCAGGCAATAAAGGTTCCTCATATGCTGGCTGCATGTCTCGTGATGTGAGATTATCAAGTTTCTCCCACATGAAAACACTGATTTAATCAATCAATCAATCAATCAATCAATCAATCAATCAATCACGCAATGACTCAATCAATCAACCAACCAACCAACCAATCAATCAATCAATCAATCACCGGGGACCAAAAAATTTCGGAAGTTACCATCTATATGGAGACATTTTGTCCCAATAGCGAAAGGGCATATCTGAGCCACACACAAAACAACACACACACACTTTATGCAGTATTTGTATCACTGCTTGGGTTTAAACAAAATCAAAGAGCACACACACTGAATCCTCTTTGTAACCATTTTTGATTATTGTGCAGCTCTTTCATGCCAGCATCATGTCACTTCATGGAGTCTACCAAAAGGCCAAGGTCTGCAGGGATTTAAAAATGTACTTTCGGAGCTCCTACATCGACAATAAAATGTCATTAAGATGAATGAATGCTGATTGTGACCAGTTGTTTCTAGTTTGTTTAGTCATTGATTGTGTATGTATAGCCCTTGTGTTATCCCTCACTGAATCTCAAAATATGTACAATACAAAGAGTACTTACACTGCACACTTGGCCATCTACTCTATGATTTATTTACATTGACATTTATGCATTTGGAAGATGAAGTTGCTTACATTACTGTACATGCAAAATACCAATTAATCTATTCCTTGGGAATTAAATTATACTGTTTGGGCTTCAGGAACACTAGCCCTTTCTCCTAGAACCCATCCTGCTATAGGCAAAACTACCACCATTGAGTCCAACATTCAAGACTTATTTTTTTGTTTTAGGTGAGCAAGTACATCATGATGTGCACTAGGTCTAATGTATTTTTCAGTGTGAACACACTACTCACACTATACAAAAAAGAGACAGCAAAAACATAAATAAAAGGCTTTAATTGGCTGTATGGCTGTTCTGTATTTGAGATGGTATTTATTTGATGAATTAGAGGAGAGGTCCAGTTAATAAATCAGCTGAATGATGAATCAAGGCCTTAAGTAGGATATTAAGATTTATATCAGTAGCCTGGTACTCACTGACAACTACACAATCACTCCCCAGCTCACAGCAGACAAATCCACATAGCTGCAGACCGACCGATTCCTTATCACAGAGAGAGTGAGAGGGATGAGGGGGGAGAGAGGGAGGGGGTGAGGTGTGTAGGGAAGAGTGATGGAGCTCAGCTGCATTAGAGATTGAAGGAGGAAGAGGGTGAAAAAAAGAGAGCGAGAAAAAAGAATAATGTACACAGGCATGAGAAATAGGGGGTAGGGAATGAAGGGTAAAGATGGAGAGGGCTACAAAGGAGAGGACACATGTTTCACAGGAGAAAGGAGTTTCTTATTAAAGGCTGGCACATGAGAGGGGAGTGTGTATGTGCGCCCGTCACACTTTGCCTCATTCTCAGCGTTCGCTGATGGTGAGTTATTTACCCCAGTGTGGGCTCTGGAGGTCACAGTAATTGCTTTTTCCTGCTCCTGCAGCTCAGAGGAGGAGATAGGCTTTGTTCCTAAGATGCAGGTGATGTCCACCACCTGCCATTTATTTGTAGAGGAAAATATTCTGATAGAAGGTTGATGGGGATGATGGCATCATTTATGATTTATGATATGGGGGATGGGGACATGCCACAGCAGGGATGTTCACTACTAAATAAATAAATAAATAAATCTTATTTTCCAGCAACGTTGTTTAAACATGCTCAAACACAATTTATTTGAGGAGCAAATCTCTGTAATATAATACGATTTGTATTTGAATCGATTTTTGGTAATTGTTTCAATCATGTTGCCCTAAAAAGCCAAAATAGTATTTACTTCAAACTCATGTTTTCAGATCATAGATAGGGATTTTCAAACTTTGATCTGCACAGGAAAAAAAAAAAAATATATATATATATATTTGTATGGCTCTCAAATTAACTGTAAAACTGCTCTTGTATAATATTGTAAAAAGCGCTATACAAATAAACTTGAATTGAATAGCATTAATTTTGTGTTGAACAAAAGATGCACTTAATAAAGAGCTAATATTTAACACATCATATTTTCAGCATTTCCTTTGCCTTCAGAAGAGTAACAACATAAATGTAATTTTTTTTTTTTTCAAATAATATTGCTTAAAGCTACTGTCACGATTGATAAATCATTGTTTCCTCTGTGTCGCGTGTCACTGTTTGTTTACATGTCTGTGAGTCTGCGTGAGTGGGCGTTGTCCCGCTCACGCGCTTGTTCAGTGCTCCAGCTGTCTGCAATTATCTCGTTCCCGTCCTCAGCTGTTTCTCATTACCACTCCCTACATATACTCACTCATCTCTCCATTCCAGTGTCCATCCGTTACTTGCAGTCCTCGTGGTGTTTGTGCTGTCTTCCGGGTTGTCTTCGTCGTTTTGGATGTGTCCTGCCATTTCACCGCACACGAGCACCGAGCACCGAGCACCGAGCACCGAGCACCAGACCATCGAAGTCCCTGTGTGACTTAAGCCTGATCGTCATTCCCCCGTGGATTCCGCCAGCCTCGTGGACTGAGAAGCGTGTTCGCTTACATGTCTTGAGAAGGATCTTCCTCACTGACTTTGAGTATTATTCTGTCTGTTGAGTTCTAGTCCTAATAAACACTTGTTCACCTGCTATTGCTTCCAGTGATTTGTCATGACAGAACGGATGGACCAAGAAACGGGAGCAGCGGGTGATTCATCTGCTTCATTGGAAGAATTTATTCGTGTGTGCGTTGGCCGGATGGATGCACAGGATCGCAATCAGGGGGAGACGGGACGCGCTATTCAGGCTCTAGTCACACAGGTGTCCGAGCTCACTCAGCGATTCTATCAGCTGCAACCTCCCACTGCGCCAGCACCCCCAGAGGCACCTGCAGTTCCCCCTACACCAGCGGTGCCTCTCTCTCAGTCTGAGCCTCGATTGCCCACTCCTGAGCTGTACTCCGGTGAGCCTAATCTTTGCCGTTCCTTTCTAACACGTTGCAGTATGCATTTCTCATTACAGCCCAGAACTTTTGAGAGAGAGGAGGCGAAGGTGGCATTCGTGCTGACGCTGCTGACTGGGAGAGCGGCGCTTTGGGGAACTGCAGTGTGGGAGAACCACGACCAGTGCTGCTCCTCGTTCCAGGCACTCGCGGCGGAGATGAGACGCGTCTTCGACCGAGCCGTCGCGGGGAGGGAGGCTGCCAGGGTCTTGACGGATCTACGCCAAGGAGATCGTCCCGTGTCGGATTATTCGATCGAGTTTAAGACCCTGGCGGCCGAGTGTCGCTGGAACGAGGAGGCGCAGTGGGACCATTTCCTGCATGGGCTGGCCGAACGTGTCCAGAGAGAGATCTACGCTCTGGACCTCCCATCCTCACTCAATGAACTCATGGATCTGGCCTTGAGGGTGGACGCCCGACTGTCTCGGATTGGTCAGAGGACGTCACCCAACTCGGTTCGCGGCGGGATGGAGAATCAGCGGTTCAGCGGTCTGGACGCGTTCGGTCCCCACGATCCCGAGCCCATGCAGGTAGGGCGAGCTCGGCTTTCCCGGGAGGAGAGAGAGAGGCGGAGATCCCAGGGCCTTTGTCTGTACTGTGGTGGCGCTGGACACTTTGCTCATAGTTGTCCGGTAAAAGGCCCAGCCCGATAGTAAGTATGAGGCTACTATCGGGTGGGATCTCCGCAGGCAAGACCTCATCCACTTCCACCATCCTCCCGGTAAGACTGAGATGGTCAACCCAGGATCACCACTGCAGCGCACTCATTGACTCTGGAGCCGAAGGTAACTTCATGGATCACCGGTTTGCACTTCAGTTACAGATTCCACTCCGTACACTCCCCCAGAGAATTACTGTCAATGCGCTCAACGGACAACATCTACCCACCATCTCTCAAGCTACCGAAGGACTTACCCTCATCACATCAGGAAATCATGCCGAAACCATTTCATTTTACATTACGGACTCACAAATCACACCCATAGTTTTAGGTCACCCCTGGCTCAGCTTGCACAACCCCCGTATTGATTGGAAGGGCAGAACCATCTCAGCTTGGAGCACTGAGTGTCATAAGTCGTGTCTAGTGTCTGCCTGTTCTGTTGTTTCTGTCCCTGTGTTTCAGGAGGAAACCGTGGATTTATCAAACGTGCCCGAGGAGTACCGGGACCTGAGTGAAGTGTTCAGTAAGTCTAGGGCTGCTTCTCTCCCTCCGCATCGTCCCTATGACTGTGCTATAGATATTTTGCCAGGTAAGTCTCCGCCTAAGGGCAAGATCTATTCACTCTCAGTTCCGGAGAGGGAGGCCATGGAGAAATATATTTCTGATTCTCTGGCAACCGGGTTCATCCGCCCTTCCTCTTCTCCAGCGGGGGCGGGGTTCTTTTTTGTGGGGAAGAAAGACGGATCTCTGCGACCTTGCATTGATTACCGAGGGTTGAATAACATCACGGTAAAGAATACTTATCCTTTGCCGTTGATGTCTTCAGCCTTCGAGAGGTTGCAGGGAGCCTCACTCTTCACAAAACTGGACTTGCGTAATGCTTATCATTTGGTCCGCATCAGGGAGGGGGATGAATGGAAGACTGCTTTTAACACCCCTAGGGGGCATTTTGAATATTTGGTTATGCCTTTTGGGCTTTCCAATAGTCCCGCAGTCTTCCAGGCACTAGTCAATGATGTGTTGCGAGACATGATCGATCAATTCATATATGTTTACCTGGATGACATATTGATTTTTTCTTCGTCTCTCCAGGAACACGTGCAACATGTACGACTAGTGCTTCAAAGGTTGTTAGAGAATGGGCTTTTTGTCAAGGCGGAGAAATGCGTTTTTCATGCACAGTCGGTTCCTTTCCTGGGACACATTGTGTCGGCTGAAGGTATGTTGATGGATCCTGACAAGGTTAAGGCTGTGGTAGAGTGGCCAATCCCAGATTCCCGCAAGGCCCTGCAGCGGTTTTTGGGATTCGCCAACTTCTATCGGCGTTTTATTCGCAATTTCAGCCAACTAGCCGCACCTCTGACTGCCTTGACCTCTCCCAAAACTGCGTTCAGGTGGTCAGACGCAGCTGGTGTTGCGTTTGCCAAACTCAAAAGCCGCTTTGTTTCGGCTCCCATCTTAATTGCCCCTGATGCTTCACGTCAGTTTGTGGTAGAGGTCGATGCGTCAGAGGTGGGGGTAGGTGCAGTGCTTTCACAACGCTCTCCTTCAGACGACAGAATGCATCCCTGCGCGTTTTTGTCACATCGATTATCTCCTGCTGAACGAAATTATGACATTGGTAACCGGGAGTTGTTGGCAGTCAAGCTAGCATTGGAGGAATGGCGTCACTGGTTGGAGGGCTCAGGGGTACCCTTTATAGTCTGGACTGACCACAAGAATTTGGAGTACATTAGAACCGCCAAGAGATTGAACTCCAGGCAGGCTCGGTGGGCACTTTTTTTCGGTCGTTTCGATTTTACTCTTTCCTATCGTCCGGGTTCCAAGAACATCAAACCCGATTCTTTGTCGCGTATTTTTGATCGTCCCGAACACGAATCTACTCCTGAGCGCATTTTTCCGGAGACCCTAATTATCTCCGCGCTCACTTGGGAGGTCGAATCGAAGGTCAAGAAGGCCTTAGAAGGGGTAACGCCTCCGATCCGGTGTCCACCTAACCGCTTATTTGTGCCGGAGGGATTACGATCAGACGTTATTCGGTGGGGTCATTGTTCCAGTCTAGCGTGCCATCCAGGGGTGAGTCGTACCATATTTCTTGTTAAGCAGCGATTCTGGTGGCCCCTTATGGCTCGTGACGTTCACAATTTTGTTTTGGCTTGCTCTAGTTGTGCCATTGGTAAGTCGTCCAATCGACCCCCAGCGGGGTTACTTCAACCGCTGTCGGTGCCTTCGAGACCCTGGTCCCACATCGCTCTAGATTTTATCACCGCCCTCCCACCCTCCCAGGGTAACACGGTAGTTTTGACCGTGGTGGACCGATTCTCGAAGGCAGCCCACTTTATTCCCTTGCCCAAATTACCTTCAGCCAAGGAGACAGCGGTGGCAGTCGTCAACCACGTCTTTCGGCTACATGGCCTCCCGACAGACGTGGTTTCTGACAGGGGACCCCAGTTTGTGTCCAGATTTTGGCGAGAGTTTTGTAGTTTGCTGGGGGCGACGGTCAGTCTGTCCTCTGGGTTCCATCCCCAGAGCAATGGACAAACTGAGAGAGCCAACCAAGATTTGGAGAGAACGTTACGATGTTTGGTCTCCAGGAATCCCTCATCCTGGAGTCAACAACTTGCTACGGTGGAGTACGCCCACAATACGTTGCCAGTGTCATCCACGGGCCTATCGCCATTTGAGTGTAGTGTAGGGTACCAACCACCTGTTTTTCCTAGTGCTGAATCCGAAGTTGCGGTCTCCTCCGCCCCCGCTTTCATCCAGAGGTGTCACCGTACTTGGACGAGGGCCCGAGAGACACTCCTCCAAGTGCGGGAGCGCACCAAGGCTAAGGCCGATCGCCACCGGTCAAGGCCTCCCGTATACGTCGTCGGTTCCAAAGTGTGGCTTTCTACCAAAAACATTCCTCTCCGTTCCGTGTCGAATAAGTTAGCTCCTAAATTCATTGGCCCGTTTTCTGTCACCAAGATTGTTAGTCCGGTGGCAGTCCGCCTCAATCTTCCTCCGGCGTACAGGAGAATTCACCCCGTCTTCCACGTTTCTAAAGTTAAGCCTGTGTTTTTTTCACGTATTAATCCGCCTGTCCCGGTTCCCCCACCGCCGCGACTCGTAGACGGGGAACCATCCTATTCGGTTCATCGCATCCTGGATTCTAGGCGGAGGGGACGTGGATTTCAGTACTTGGTGGATTGGGAAGGTTACGGTCCGGAGGAGAGGAGTTGGGTTCCTGCTCGTGACATCCTGGATCACTCCCTTATCGATGATTACAATCGACAGGTAAGGAGTTCTGGGAATGCCGTGAGGCATTCCTAGGAGAGGGGGTACTGTCACGATTGATAAATCATTGTTTCCTCTGTGTCGCGTGTCACTGTTTGTTTACATGTCTGTGAGTCTGCGTGAGTGGGCGTTGTCCCGCTCACGCGCTTGTTCAGTGCTCCAGCTGTCTGCAATTATCTCGTTCCCGTCCTCAGCTGTTTCTCATTACCACTCCCTACATATACTCACTCATCTCTCCATTCCAGTGTCCATCCGTTACTTGCAGTCCTCGTGGTGTTTGTGCTGTCTTCCGGGTTGTCTTCGTCGTTTTGGATGTGTCCTGCCATTTCACCGCACACGAGCACCGAGCACCGAGCACCGAGCACCGAGCACCGAGCACCAGACCATCGAAGTCCCTGTGTGACTTAAGCCTGATCGTCATTCCCCCGTGGATTCCGCCAGCCTCGTGGACTGAGAAGCGTGTTCGCTTACATATCTTGAGAAGGATCTTCCTCACTGACTTTGAGTATTATTCTGTCTGTTGAGTTCTAGTCCTAATAAACACTTGTTCACCTGCTATTGCTTCCAGTGATTTGTCATGACAGCTACACTGTGTAACTTTTTTAGTTTATTCTTAGCTAAAAACACTTAGTTCTTTCAAAAATATATGTGCTCATTAATGTATATTTACTTCGTTCAAGTAATAAAGTATTCTCGTGAGTGTATAATATGCCATTGAAAATACATACGGGTGAGGGGTTTGAATGTCGGTCGCCATGTTGCCCCTCCATCTTGAAAGTACATTAGCCAAAGAGGGACATACCCGTTAATTCAAGCTTCGCCTTTCGCGTCTCCGCAATTCACTGGCACCGGCCCTGTTTTTATTTTTTCCTTTCCCTCTCCCTTGCACCTCCGTCACATCCACTGATCTCTGCTCACGGAGAAAATGATATAGCCTACAATGTAAACTTTGCCTTACGCTAGTGATGTCGTACAATATACAGAATAACGATAGCACTGATAAAAGTTACTTTACTAAGATTAGCTTGCATTCGTCTGGGACTGATAGCTGATATTAGCAATGAAATGGTAAAAAAATTACGAAAACATAAAACTATTATTCATTTTACATAGATGTCATAACCTATATGTTAACTGACAAATTAAATTACTGCAAATTATAATAGTTTTCTAAAGTAACCTCATCACTTGAAGGAACACTCATGGACGAGGTCGAACTGGAAGCCATGTTAATCTTGGACTACATTGGCCACCGTAGGAGTTAAAACGAAATCGGAATTGAGAGGAACAGAAACTAATATTCACTGGATGGCCATATACCTTTTCACCGCTAGATGGGGGTAAAAATCACACAGTGTAGCTTTAATAAAACACATTTCTCATACAGTTTAAATGGGTTTGGGTCCTTTGTTTTAAAACGTTCTAGTATAATAGATACAATCTCAGTCTAATAGATTCAATTTGTGCTTAAGTAAGACCAGAAAAATGGAAAGAAAGAAAGTTCTGTCCCCACTGACACAAAGGGATACCTATGGAGATGAACCAGAAGAGAAAGAGAAAGCAGACAGATGCAGGGAGAAACTGGGAGAGATGAACAGATAGAAAGAGAGAAAACAGATAAACTGATCCTAATAAAGTAAATTGACTAAGAGAAATGAAAAGAGATTAAGAGAAAATGAGTCTCTTAACGGTTTCCCCTCTTTCAAGAGCACCATCCTAAGTAACAGGCGTGAAGGAGAGTAATTGATGTTTTGGTTGCGGCTGTAGAGGATGTGAAGTCAATGTCTTTGCTCCATTAGAAAACTGACTGATGGGTTTTCACCCTCATAATTAAGCCTGCAGAACAATTGAACACTCGAAACCATTCAGTTGCACGAGTAATGAATTAAATGAAAGGTCTGAAGAAAAGAGCAGGATTACCTTTAGACTCAATAGCCATAAAGGAATTTATTAAAATAATAAATAAACACTCACTCTTGATTTTCTGGGTTAACATTTTGCTACATATCAAGTGATAAAGGCTACATTGGAATATTGAAAAACTGAATATGGAAAATCTGTAATTTCATTATCTCATCATATACCCACCTCAGAGTCATAGGCATATTTGTACGATTTTTCTATGATCAAAAACCTACAATATTTGCAGTGGTTCTTGCTTTACACAATAATGCGAACACAGCGTTGAATGGAAATGCATTGCAAGGGTTTTGCACAGTCCCATTAAACATATACTTAAAGTGGCAAGGAAAATAGGGAACAAAAATTAATACCAATGAAAATCTATTGTCACGGTGTGGTTGTGGAAAGGTGAGCGAGGACTCAAATGCAGAGAATAAGTATTTAATAATGGTAAAAAATAAATCCAGGTAACAAGGCAGGCATGGAACGGAACACAACTCTGAACACGGGTGAACATTAATAACGAACAAGCACAGAACTACAAACACAGGGAGACTAAATAGGGAGGCAAACAAGGAAGGTAACGAGAAAAGCAGGTGGGACAATTAAACCAATAATCAGATAACAAGATGGGAGGGGCTAGACAATAGACAGGAGAGCACATGGCACAAAGGAAACACATGACAAGCCATGTGCTCACAATAAACAGAACTAGAACACAAGACATGACAAACGTCTCGGTTACGGATGTAACCCTCGTTCCCTGAGTAGGGAACGGAGACGTTACGTCGAATGACGACGAATGGGGTTCGCTTAGAAGCCTATCATCTTCGAACAGTAATAAAACGAGCCAATGGCAAGCAAATGCCATGGGTCTGCTGAATTTGCATAGCATAACTCCGCCCCACCTTGTGGGTATAAAGGAAGTGAGCTGGCAACATGCAGATATGTTTCTTCGCTGAAGGAGCCAAGGCTGAACTCGGCTGTTCCAGCGGTACAGCGGAAGTGGCAGGAAGACGTAACGTCTCCGTTCCCTACTCAGGGAACGAGGGTTACATCCGTAACCGAGACGTTCCCTTTCGTTGTCACTTCGAGTTACGTCGAATGACGACGAATGGGGTTACCAGTCCAATCACGCCACCTCGGCTGTCTTCCAGTGCCCTGCGTAAGTCTGAGCTCCCTGTCGTGCTAGCACGGACGAAGGACTCCTACTTAACACAGGAATACCAAGGTACACTGGGAGCATATCTCAGAGGAATATGCAATCAGTGCCCGCCCGAAGGGGGGACTTAAGAATAACATATGACCCGGAGGGGGGTGCATACGGAAACACTGGGGTGTCCAGCCCGTAGGGTGGAGTATTTCAACCCCAGGGGTGGCAGACTGGCTTGCCAAGGGAAAGACACATGCTCGAGAGAGGCTTACAGTGGAATACACACGTGGGGGTCGCCCAGAGGGGGAACCATGCACATGGTGGCACCTAGCCAACGCGAAAGCTGCCGGAGGCATAACTCTGGCGTTGACGTCAACAGCGCTGGAGGAACTCAGGGCTTATCAGGCTCACCTGAGGAATATCGCACGTATCCAGTCCGTGGAGTGGAATGGCGAGCAAGCGAAGACACCTGAGCGGGTCCTAGCACCGGCTGGTTGAAGCGAGTACACAGGAGGACACTGGCTCCACTCGGAGATTATAGAATCTGGCGAATGTGTTGGGTGTCGCCCAGCCTGCAGCTCTGCAGATGTCTGTTAGCGAGGCGCCATGCGCTAGAGCCCAAGAGGAGGCCACACTCCGGGTGGAGTGGGCCGTCACACCAAGGGGGCACGGTCGACCTTGCTGCTGGTAAGCCAAAGCAGTGGCGTCCACTATCCAGTGAGACAACCCTTGCTTGGAGAGAGCCTTTCCCTTCAGCTTCCCACCATAACAGACAAAGAGCTGGTCTGAGGTCCTGAACACTGCGTTCTGTCTACGTAAGCACGGAGGGCGCGTACTGGACAGAGCAATGCCAAGGCTGGGTCTGCCTCCTCCAGGGGCAGCGCTTGCAGGTTCACCACCTGGTCCCGGAAGGGAGTGGTGGGAACCTTGGGCACATATCCAGGCCGGGGTCTCAGGAACACGTGAGAAAAGGCCGGCCCGAATTCCAGGCACGCTTCGTCTACAGAAAATGCGTGCAGGTCCCCCACCCTCTTGATGGAGGCCAAAGCAACCAGGAGCGCTGTCTTAATTGACAGGAACTTAAGCTCCACTGATTGCAAAGGCTCAAAGGGAGCACTCTGCAGGGCATTTAGTACCACCGAGAGGTCCCAAGAGGGAACAAGAGGAGGGCGAGGAGGCTGTAGTCTCCTCGCTCCTCTCAGGAACCTGGTGACCAGGTCATGCTTCCCACGGACTTACCATCAACTGCATCGTGATGTGCGGCGATAGCGGCAACATATACTTTCAGGGTGGAGGGAGACAGCCTTCGCTCCAACCCAGCAGGAAGGAAAGCACGACACTGATCGGGCATGATCTGGGGCTTCTTCTGAGTGAGAAGAGCACCAAAGACGAAGAGGTTCCACTTCAACGCGTAGGCATGTCTAGTGGACGACGCTCTAGCGGAAGTGATGGTAGCCACCACCGCTGGTGGTAGGGTACTCAAACCTGCCTCGTCCCGTCCAGGAGCCACACGTGGAGGTTCCAAAGATCGGGACGAGGGTGCCAAGGGGTGCCCCGTCCCTGAGAAAGGAGGTCCTTCCTCAGAGGAATTGGCCAGGGAGGAGCTGTCGCGAGGAGTACAAGTTCGGAGAACCAGGTTCGGGTGGGCCAGTGCAGCGCAACCAAAATGACCTGCTCCTCGTCCTCCCTGATCTTGCACTGGTCTGTGCAAGAAGGCTCACTGGGGGAAACGCATACTTGCGGAGGCCCCGGGGCCAGCTGTGCGCCAGAGCGTCCGTGCCGAGCGTGCCCTCGGTCAGGGAGTAAAACTGGGCGCAGTGGGACGAGTCGTGGGAGGCAAACAGGTCTACCTGTGCGTCCCCGAACTGATCCCAATCAGCTGGACCGCCTGAGGATGGAGTCTCCATTCTCTCGGAAGAGGCTGAAGCCGTGAGAGCTCGTCGGCTGCACAGTTCAGGTCTCCCGGAATATAATGGCTCGAAGCGACCTCAGATGCTTCTGACTCCATATGAGGAGGTGGCGGGCGAGTTGCGACATACGGCGGGAGCGTAGACCACCTTGTCGGTTGATGTACGCTACTGTCGCGGTATTGTCTGATGGGACTAGTACGTGCTGGTTCTTGAGCAGCGCCCGGAAGCGGTGCAGAGCGAGACGTACTGCCAGCAACTCGAGGCAATTGACATGCCATAGGCGGTGGGGACCTGTCCAGGAGCCCGCGGCAGCATGTCCATTGCACATGGCGGCCCAGCCCGTGGAGGAGGCATCCGTTGAGACAACAACATGCCTGGAAACTCGTTCTAAGGGCACTCCGGCCCGAGAAAGCTGAGATTCGTCCACGGGGAGAAGGTCTGATGGCAGGTCGGAGTAACTGGTACTCGGAACGTGCCCTGACGCCATGCCCACCTCGGGACTCGATCGCAAAGCCAGTGCTGAAGCGGTCTCATATGAAGCAATCCGAGCGGCGTTGCCGCGGCTGCAGATGCCATATGCCCCAGGAGCCTCTGAAAAAGTTTCAGTGGAACCGCACTCTTGCCCTCAAATTGTCTCAGGCAAGTCGGCAGTGACTGCGCGCGCTCGCTCGTAAGCTGCGCGCACATGGCGACCGAGTCGAATTTCCTACCGAGAAAAGAGATCCTCTGCACGAGGCAAAGTTTGCTCTTCTCCCAGTTGACCCGAAGGCCCAGACGGGCTAGGTGCCGGAGCACTAGGTCCCTGTGTTCGCAACCCTGGTCCGAGAGTGAGCTAGGATTAGCCAGTCATCGGGATAATTCAGGATGCGAACCCCGTGCTGCCGTAGCGGCATAAGGGCTGCCTCGACGACCTTCGTGAAGACGCGAGGAGACAGGGCCAACCCGAATGGGAGAACAGCGTACTGGAATGCCTGCCCCTCGAAAGCAACCCGCAAGAACGGACTGTGTCGAGAAAAAATGGAGACATGAAGTAGGCGTCCTTCAGGTCGATCGCTGCAAACCAATCCTGTGGCTGCACACATTCGAAAATGCGCTAGGCCATGAGCCTCTTGAACGGAAGCCTGTGAAGGGAACGGTTCAAGACGCGCAGATCCAGGATTGGCCGTAACCCACCGGATTTCCTGGGGACAATGAAGTAGGGGCTGTAGAAGCCGGACCTCATTGCGGCTGGAGGGACAGTCTCGATCGCACCCTTCGCCAGCAGGGTGGCGACCTCCGCTCTCATGACAGGGGCATAGCCACCGACCATAGTGAAGCGGACTCCCCAGAAGCGGGGAGGAGACCGTGCGAACTGAATCGCATAGCCGAGCCTGATGGTTCGCGCAAGCCAGCGGGACAGGGGGGAAGCTCTAACCAGGCTCCCACGGACTGTGCCAGCGGGGTCATGCGTACGACAGACGTCCCCCCGGGGGTGCAGCGAAGCGGAATGACCGGCCCAGACGTGGGTGGCATAGCGGCCCGGTGTGGGGGCACGGTCATTAGCCGCGTCCTGCCAGAGGAGGCCAGGGAAGGACCAGCGTTCCACAGGGGCGTGCTCTGGCAGGGGTCTGGCGACAGAGGGGGACGAGAGTGGCGAGGCCCGTGAGCGTGCGCACTGTCATCCGAGAACTCTGTGACAGAGGAGGGCGAGAGTGTCGGGACCCGAGGGTGGCGCGCACTGTCGTCCGAGAACTCTGTGTGCTCAGAGATGGGATAGACAGTTCTTTGGAAAAAGAGGTTTTCCCCCGGCCCTCCACCGGGGGAAGGAGTGGCCCTGCAACCACCTCCTAGAAAGAACTGCAACCCATCTCTGAGCTGCCCGTTACGGGAGCACCGCATTGTCCTCAGTCCCACGGGCTGTGCCTCAGTCCCTATCCCATACCCTATTTCTTAATTATTATTTTATGCTAATGCTATAACATGGCTATGTTTACATGGACAGCTTCTGTTTCAATCTAAAGGAATTCATTCCGATTAATGAATCCGAACGTAGTGTTTCATGAACGATAAAGAAAGTGATCGGCAGAGGTGGGTAGAGTATAAAAAAACTGTACTCAAGTGAAAGTACAAGCACTTATAGAAATATTTACTCAAAATAATCGTAATAGTTACTTGAGTAAGAGTAAAAAAATATCCAAGGAAAGATTTACTAAAGCCTACATAACAAATATACTTTATTTATTACAGCGAGATGGTCATTCTGCTTGGCCTGAGGCCTGTCGCACCTCCAACGGTGCCTATGGTGGACTATGCATGGCAGGGGCGTCCTCTTCCCTGAGGCAGGCCTAAAACCTGGCCGCATACCGCACGGTTATGCTGCTGGGTCTTCAGCTGGGGACCACCGTTCATTGACGTTTCGCCCCTTAACCCAGAACGTCTCCTGGTGGCAGGGCAGTGAACAGGGACATCTCCTTGACACCGTGTCCTAACTACACGCGCCGCGACGCCGCAACACGCAATAAAAATTATCTTTTTTCATGTTAATCAGAGTTTTTGTCCTAACCAGCCACGACAGCAACACACAACGATTCTATTTTAGAAACGGTTTCTATTTTTCTGCAACGTCGCGCTGGAACAACAAACACAAAGTGTGGCAATGGTAATCTCAGGTACTGTTTATGTGCTTTATTTAATGTTAAAAGCATGTAATGTGACTTTGAATATCATTTAGTGCTCCAGCTTTATAGCTGTAAAAGGGACAATGGGTAATTCACCTCAGATCTCGTTCAAACTGTAAAGAAACAAATGTATTTTTTTGACAAAGATTGTTTTAGTAACTCAGTGGCCTATGTATTTGAATACTGTTTAAATGGTGTAATATTTGTGAATTTGATTATGTAGCCTACTTATCCATTTTCTTTCGAGTGCCGTCAAGATTACTCTCTGGTGCTGTGCACTTGCCTCGAGACCCCGCCCACACGCTGCTCTGGTTGGCTGTGGGTTTTGATTGATTTTTTTATCTTAAATTTCCTGTTACGAGTGAGAAACCACTTTAGATTATTCAGTGTGAGCAGGGAACTGAACAAATTATTCAAACTGATTCGTATACCAATTCAGACAGTCATGCCAACTTGTTTTGAACAGAATCGACTCAAAAGTCAAGTCAAAGTCAAGTCAAAACGTTTATTGTCATATGCACAGTGAGGAAAACAAGTTTCCCTGTACAATGAAATAACTCTAAGATACTATTTCTTAATATGTATTGCATTAAACTAAAGTAAAGAGAACGTCGCCCAGCGTAAGTCAAAGTACAGTTCGTTTTTTTTATTAGAAATGTACTAAAATAAAAGTACCCACATTTAAATATACTCTTAATAGTACACATTTTCAGAAAAAAACAACCTCTAATAATAAATCTCACGAAGTACATGTATAACCTTGTACATGTATTTTGTTACTACCCACCTCTGGTGATCGGGTTGATTTGCGCGTTATATAGATACAAGACCGGTGTGTCGCACAGGTGTCAACTCATCAGTAAATACGCCACCGGTCTCGTGCCATCCTCCCACGGCCCTCGACCTCATCCTGCTCGAGGTCAAATATTTGAATAAATAAATAAACAAATACAAAAATGAAAGTATAAGCCAGCATCCCCTCGCAGACGACTGCTGGCCACAAAAAACAGAAACAAAATACAACATAAAACCAGGCCTGTTCCTCTCTCGATCTTCACTGTCGTCGCTCCTCCTTTATGCTTCCGCTCTTCCGTGAGAGATCCTCTCGTGCCGTCCTCCCACGGCCCTCGACCTCGTCCTGCTCGCCACACAGAATTTTACACATTAAGCATCACATTTTTAAGATCTTAAGTTTTGGACCAATGTCCGTTTTAAAACATGGACCAATTTATATAAAAATTAAGTTATTTGCAACAGTGTGGGAGTTAATGCTCCTTCTTTTTTTTATTTAGTTCCATTGCGCTCTGTCTAGCTCCGTCTAGGAAAGTGTCTTGCATGAAGGTCCCCTGAGATGTCCATGTCAACATTATAATCTGTCCCTCGCAAGACAAGAAGAGAAGAGATCTGATTTTTAACATGCCATTTTTTTCTTGTAGCCATCTACCTCAGTGTCCTGTCTTGTTTGGGGCTCATTTGACTTATTAAAATGGTTGTGGTTGACATTAGAACAGAAGGAAGCACACACGCAGGGGTTGACAAGGCTCATGACCCTGTTTATTTACAGATTTTGTCATATATTTATACATATTTATTATATAAGCACTTTTAGAATTAAGTCTAAACAGATGAAAACATTTAAACACATTTACAGACAAAAAAGTACTATAAAATGTAATACAAAATAATAGTTTTTGTTTTCAATAAAACTCAATACAGTAGCACAAAATATATCTGTAGAGAACTGCCTATTACGATTACACAATTAATCACTGCAATAGCAAGAACCCCACAATAATCTAAAGCTGTCTGTTTCAATCCTCATTTGTCTAGATTGTTCTGATGAATTGTTTTTGCTTTATGGATAATGGCTAATTATGTTTGTTCATTTAACCCTTTTTCTTGTAAAATAATATATTTTCTCTCATTACTCAGTACCACAGCCTCACATGCTTACCGATCTCCATCCTCACATTCACTTGATCTTCAACACTCTTTTCCTCCCCTTAGCATACACGCTTTGCTTTTCTTTCATCAAATTAGTTTTCTTCAGTTCACTGCCAGCACTAGACTGCCCATGTAAGGTCTTCACACACACTTCCCCCTCATGGCTACCCTCTGCCTCTTTAATGGTGAAAGAGTTAATTAGGCTCGTCTCTCACACTCTGTCTTTGAGCGTGTGCCCATGGGTAGAGACGCCCCTCTTCTTCCCTGATCACAGCTTTATTTTTAGAAACACAACACAAAAGAGTCTGTTGAAGGTCACATTGGCTCTTCAGCATGTGTGTGTGTGTGTGAGAAAGACACCATTAAAAACTTGGCAGCCAGACTTGAAGAATAATAGATAATCTCTGCAGGAATAATACAGTGTGAAAACAACACTCAATTTCAAAGTGCACTCAATTTTACAGATATCACTGGAACACACAAGAAAATTAAATAAAAAGGAAAAAAAGGAATGTCTCGGTTATTATTGTAACCATTGTTCCCTGATCGAGAGGCTATGAGACATTGTGTTGAGACTGTCACTAGGCGTCGCACTTGAAAGCCCCAAACATTTCAGGCCATTTACATTTACATTTATTCATTTTGCAGACGCTTTTATCCAAAGCGACTTACAAATGAAAACAATAGAAGCAGTTCTACCAGAAAGACTCGGGAGATAAAATGATGTAATGAAGCATACATTTATTGACAGCCCAGCAAGCATTATTTATAAAGTTCTTTGGCGTAGGCCCCGTCCATAGTTCGTAATCCGAGGGTAGCGGATCTGCATCTCCTGCCTGAAGACGAAGGCAGGGGCACAGCCGACCCCCCTTGGGGGTATGGACTGGACCATCCTGGTGGTGGTGGGGAGGGTGGAGGTTGTTGTCGCGTTGGCATCTGCGAACTCAAACATGTGTAAGTACCGATCTTTTATACAGAAAGTATAGAGACGTATTTGGATAGAAATGAAGGTAATAAGTGACGTAGTAATTAAGTCTTCCTGGCAGAACTTAAGCTAAAGCTTTCATTTAAACTTGTGGTGTAGTGTTGGGTTGGCCGGGACCACAAGCAACTCTGTCTTCGCCCAGTCCAACTCTGTACTCTGGTCCTTCATCCAGCTACAAATGTCTGTCAGGCAGGCTGAGATGCGAGCAGCAACCATCGGATCATCAGGCTGGAATGAGAGGTAGAGTTGTGTGTCATCAGCGTAGCAGTGATAGGAAAAGCCATGTTTTTGAATCACAGATAAAAGTAATGTCATGTAGATGGAAAAGAGAAGTGGTCCAAGCACTGAGCCCTAAGGCACCCCAGTAGCTAGATGCTGGGCCTTGGACACCTCACCTTACCCCTCCATGACACACTGAAGGACCTACCTGAGAGGTAAGACTTGAACCATTGTAGTGCGGTTCCCGAGTGTCACGGAACACACAGGAGAGAGAGAGAGATCCAAACGCAATGATTTATTAAAGGGGTAATCCGAACTCACAACTAGTTCAGGCAGAGGTCAAAATCCAGAAAGGCAATCCAGGTCCATGGAGGGGAACAGGAACAAGGGGGAACGGCTTCAGCGCCGGCCAGGGCGAAACAGACAATCCATCGGGCGGCCAGGGCGAAGCAGACACCTCGGGTGGCCACGGCGGTGAAGACCCCTCGGGCGGCCACGGCGGTGAAGACCCCTCGGGCGGCCACGGCGGTGAAGACCCCTCGGGCGGCCACGGCGGTGAAGACCCCTCGGGCGGCCACGGCGGAGACGACCAGGGTGAAGACGACCACTCGGGCGGCCATGGCGGAGACGACCAGGGTGAAGCCGACCACTCAGGCGGCCATGGCGGTGAAGACCAAGGCGGAACAGAGACAGACCCTGGCTCAGGAACAGTTACAACCGGCTCAGGAACTGGAACAGACACCACCGGCTCAGGAACGGGAACAGCAACAGACCCCACCGGCTCAGGAACTGGAACAGCAACAGACACCACCGGCTCAGAAACTGGAACTGTAACAGACACCACCGGCTCAGGAACCGGAACTGCAACAGACACCACCGGCTCAGGAACCGGAACTGCAACAGACACCACCGGCTCAGGAACTTGAACAGACACCACCGGCTCAGGAACTGCAACAGACACCACCGGCTCAGGAACTGCAACAGACACCACCGGCTCAGGAACTGCAACAGACACCACCGGCTCAGGAACTGCTGGTCCATGGAGGGGAACAGGAACAAGGGGGAACGGCTTCAGCGCCGGCCAGGGCGAAACAGACAATCCATCTGGCGGCCAGGGCGAAGCAGACACCTCGGGTGGCCACGGCGGTGAAGACCCCTCGGGCGGCCACGGCGGTGAAGACCCCTCGGGCGGCCACGGCGGTGAAGACCCCTCGGGCGGCCACGGCGGTGAAGACCCCTCGGGCGGCCACGGCGGTGAAGACCCCTCGGGCGGCCACGGCGGAGACGACCAGGGTGAAGACGACCACTCGGGCGGCCATGGCGGAGACGACCAGGGTGAAGCCGACCACTCAGGCGGCCATGGCGGTGAAGACCAAGGCGGAACAGAGACAGACCCTGGCTCAGGAACAGTTACAACCGGCTCAGGAACTGGAACAGACATCACCGGCTCAGGAACGGGAACAGCAACAGACACCACCGGCTCAGGAACGGGAACAGCAACAGACCCCACCGGCTCAGGAACTGGAACAGCAACAGACACCACCGGCTCAGAAACTGGAACTGTAACAGACACCACCGGCTCAGGAACCGGAACTGCAACAGACACCACCGGCTCATGAACTTGAACAGACACCACCGGCTCAGGAACTTGAACAGACACCACCGGCTCAGGAACTTGAACAGACACCACCGGCTCAGGAACTGCAACAGACACCACCGGCTCAGGAACTGCAACAGACACCACCGGCTCAGGAACTGCAACAGACACCACCGGCTCAGGAACTGCAACAGACACCACCGGCTCAGGAACTGCAACAGACACCACCGGCTCAGGAACTGCAACAGACACCACCGGCTCAGGAACTGCAACAGACACCACCGGCTCAGGAACTGCAACAGACACCACCGGCTCAGGAACTGCAACAGACACCACCGGCTCAGGAACTGCAACAGACACCACCGGCTCAGGAACTGCAACAGACACCACCGGCTCAGGAACAGGCTCGGCGGGCGTGACGTGAAGCTCAGGCTCGGCGGGGGTGACGTGAAGCTCAGGCTCGGCGGGGGTGACGTGAAACTCAGGCTCGGCGGGGGTGACGTGAAACTCAGGCTCGGCGGGGGTGACGTGATGCTGGATCGGGGCCGGCAAGGCGAGCAGCTCGGGCGGGGCTGGCAAGGCGAGCAGCTCGGGCGGGGCCGGCAGGGCGAGCAGCTCGGGCGGGGCCGGCAGGGCGAGCAGCTCGGGCGGGGCAGGCAGGGCGAGCAGCTCGGGCGGGGCCGGCAGGGCGAGCAGCTCGGGCGGGGCCGGCAGGGCGAGCAGCTCGGGCGGGGCCGGCAGGGCAGCATGCCTAACCGGCGCGTCAGGGATGGCAGTCACCTCTGGGATGGTCTCTGGGTTCGGAACCACCGGACGGTCCGTTGAAGAGGCCTTTCTCCTTCTCCTCTTCCGTCTCCGGACCACCGAAATCGGAACCACCAGACCCGACTCAGGAACAGCAGACACTGGCTCCGGCTCTGGAACAGCAGACACTGGCTCCGGCTCTGGAACAGCAGACACTGGCTCCGGCTCTGGAACAGCAGACACTGGCTCCGGCTCTGGAACAGCAGACACTGGCTCCGGCTCTGGAACAGCAGACACTGGCTCCGGCTCTGGAACAGCAGACACTGGCTCCGGCTCTGGAACAGCAGACACTGGCTCCGGCTCTGGAACAGCAGACACTGAAGGTCTAAGGGGCGTTTCCAGGATCCGAGCTAAACGGTCTAAATAGCCGATCAGTGACCCGGCCATGAGAATGGGCATCTCCCGATCTGTCTCCGACTGGGCAGACGTGGCTTGAACCATCTCTGGCTGGGCAGACGTGACGTGCTTCCTCCCTCTCCGCCTCAGGGGAAGTTCCACTCACCGGCTCAGGTGTGTCGGTCATCTTCTCAGGAGACCCAGACGTGACTGCTGTATCCCACTGACTCCGATGCTCAAGGTATCTGGTAAAACCCCAAAAGTCCAAGACTTCCAGACCCTTCATTTCCCACTCCGGCAATGGGTCATCAAGACAGGTATTAAAAATTCCTTTTAATGCTGCCTCATTATATCCCATTCCCCTCGAGAGCGTCCAAAATGACTGAGCTTTGCAACTCACCGGTAGGCCCTGCTGACGAAAGCTCATCAAATTTTGGACACGCCCCATCCTCTCTTTCTCCGTGGTAGGAGGGAGGATACGGTACCCCATCATGCTGGATCTCTAGGTGACGGAGTCCTTCTGTCACGGAACACACAGGAGAGAGAGAGAGATCCAAACGCAATGATTTATTAAAGGGGTAATCCGTACTCACAACTAGTTCAGGCAGAGGTCAAAATCCAGAAAGGCAATCCAAAACACGAAACAAAACAAGAAGCAGACAGAATGTAGACAACGTAAGTGTGGTGACTATTAACAAGGACTCCGTGACTAAAACTGAAACAGACAGGGTATATATACACAAGTGCAAACAAGGTGACGAGAAACAGCTGAAGGAAATTAACAATCAGTGACAGACAGGATTATGGGAAGTGTAGTGAAAATGCCTAGACACCGTGAAAACTGAGACCTCTAATGTTAAACCCAGGGAACCACCAGACACTGTGACACCGAGATGCCCTTCATCTTAAATTGACAGGAGGATCTGATGGTTAACTGTGTCAAAGGCAGTAGACAGATCCAGCAGGATGAGAACTGAGGATTTGGATGCTGCTCATGCCAGTCTCAGAGCTTCAATTACAGAGAGCAAGGCAGTCTCAGTTGAGTGTCTACTTTTTAACCCTCTGGGGTCTGAGGTGTTTTCTGGGTCCTGGAGGTGTTCTGACATGCTCTGACATTTGCGCTTATTTCTGTTACTTGTGACATTTTCATGGCTAAAGTCTTATTACACTGTATTCAGCACAAACTCTGCTACAATAGTATATCAGCAGGATGTATGTAAAAGTTTGTAGTTTTGAGATAATGATGTTTATGCGTGGTTTGTGAAAAAAAAAAAAGTCACTGAAATAAGGTGATAATACCCATACTGATTATTTCTTCACAAGACTTTTGAAAATTGTATCATGTAGCCTAAAATATTTGCTTCAAAACTATGTGAAAATCATCCTGCATACTCATTCAGATAAGACAATATATTGATTTAAAATGTGTAAGACATGTTTTGTGTAAGAAAGCTGTATGCGAGGAGACGTTAACAATCCATGCATATTGAGTGTTTCACACCTGAGAAAGACAAAGACCCTCCCATAATGGCCCTATTATTAGGAGCTCTCA
Organism: Phoxinus phoxinus; assembly: GCF_949152265.1. Classification (NCBI taxonomy): domain Eukaryota; kingdom Metazoa; phylum Chordata; class Actinopteri; order Cypriniformes; family Leuciscidae; genus Phoxinus; species Phoxinus phoxinus. Next base: position 20,513,121 of record NC_136886.1, on the reverse strand, counting down.
GGCACTATCATTATGAGGCACAAAGAATGACTGCATTTAAAAAAAATGGCTTTTTGGGATTTATTTACAACACAACATAATACAAAGATACACAAAAAAGGACAAAAAAGCACATTATTGAACACACTGATCACACCTTTGTGCCATTCCTGAAACATAGGTGTCATACATACCTGTCATTTCCATGTTGTTTGATTTTTCATTTTAATAATAATAATAATAATTTATTACATTTATATAGCGCCTTTCTGGACACTCAAAGCGCTTTACATAGAAGGGGGGAATCTCCTCAACCACCACCAATGTGCAGCATCCACTTGAATGATGCGACGGCAGTCATATTGCGCTAGAATGCCCACCACACACCAGCTTACTGGTGGAGAGGAGACAGTGATGAAGCCAATCAGTATATATAGGAGGATGATTAGGAGGCCATGATGGACAGTGGCCACTGGGCAAATTTGGCCAGGATGCCGGGGTTACACCCCTACTCTTTCGAAAGACATCCTGGGATTTTTAGAGACCACAGAGAGTCAGGACCTCGGTTTAACGTCTCATCCGAAGGACGGATATTTTACCATGTAGGCCTACATGTAGCCTACAGAGAATCATGTGAATGTTTAAGTCAGCAGGACTCCATCAGTGGTCTCTCATCTGGTCCCTGTAAAAACAAAAAACAACAACAAAAAAACAACGAAACAACTGTGAACATGGTGATATCAAGATAAACTATAGGGCTGCATGATTGTGGGAATCCATTCTTAGATTTTTAAAATTGGGTAAAAATTGCGATTAAAAAAAAAATAGCCTATGAACACCTTGTTGTGTCTTGTAGGCATATACGTGCAGTGCTGCTTACAATAATAATAACAAGCCATAATAATAACAATATATAGCAGCTAGGCAGCCTATAAATCGTTAAACACTTCAGTAACACTACACTAGAGTAAAAATATAATTGATTATCATGTTACTTCAAATGTTTACAATTGTTATGACGTTATGAAATGAGATTGGAGTAAAAACATGCGTTTTGCTTTTCAAACAGACAGCGTGACTGACTCAAACAGACAGCGCGTGCAAGAGAACATTTACTGAAGCGATGGAGCTGCTGAATGTGAAGTTTATGCAACAATAACACTAACTAATATAATTCCGAATTATTTCTTACCTCAAAATCTTTGTCTTCAAATCACGTTCTTCTTCTTCGGATGTAATCCAATAAGCTCGCACGTGTCTTTCAAACTCGGCAAACAGGAGAGGACTGATGAGGTTAGGTGCTTTGTTTTGGAGGTAATGAGCGCGATTTGCATGTCTATATATTTTGCGCGTGTGGGTGTGGTCACATTAAAAATAATGAGCAAGGGTTTGAGAAACTGGATATCTTGTTGGTTCTCTTACGAGAGATACTCTCGTACTGCGTAGAACTACGCTAGGGGAAAATCCTTTTCCACGAGAATACTGAAGCCAAGCTAATGATCCTTAATTTTGTATTAATGTAAAACGCGTTGCCGCAGCATACAGGCATAGGCGAGACAGCTCGCGCGCCTATTGGCAGGACTGCAGGCTACTGCTTGACGTCCCGCCGAAACGGCCGTGGCTTAAGTCTATAAAATGCCGCTCGCGGGCTCATATCTCTGATTTTTGATCCTTCAGCGAAGCAACTCTCATCGCTGGATCCGAGAAGAAGCCGCACTGTCGAAGAAGCATCTCAGCGGGACGAGTCGAGAAGCTGCTGGCCGCGCCGCCTTCATCGCCTTCCTGCAGCGCTATCCAGCGCCTATATCCTTTTTCCTCTGCACTGCGTGTGTGTTCGCCGGCGCGACACACACTTTCTAAAAGAGCTCGCGTCTTTTTAAAGATGCCTTCCTGCGGCTCGTGCAGAGCCACACTCAGCGGCGGGGACCGCCATTTCGTCTGCGTTTCCTACCTGGGTGAACAACACGCAGCTCTCGCGCTCGCTGGCGGCGGCTGTCCTCACTGCGAGCTGTTGCCTATAGCAACTCTGAGGACTCGCTTGGCATCATTTCGTGAGACTGCGTCCACTGCTGTAGTGTGGCGCCGTAAGAAGCGCCGCACTCAACGAATCCCGGAACCTTCTCCCAGCCGTCAAAGCTCACCGGTGAGCCCGCCTGCTTCACCGGCTTCATCGACTTTGTTTCCTGACGGACAGAGGCCGCCGTCTGCCGCCGCTTCTGTTGCCGACGTGGACGAAGTCGACGCGATGCTGCGAGAAGGGGATTCCTGCTCTCTCCTGGCGTCAGGCAGCGAGGGTTGGGCGAGCTCTTAGGATCTCGCACCCCCTGCCCGTGCTTCGACGGGAAAGAGAGCGAGCATTGAGGCGGAGCTCGTGCGCGTGCTCACTCAGGCCACGGCGTGCCTCGGCCTCGAGTGGGTTTCGCCTGAGTAGCCCGCTCACAACCGACTGGACGGCTACTTCCTGCCCGGGGAGCGCACTTCGCCTGCATCCAAGCCAGCGCCTTTTCTTCCTGAGCTTCACGAAGAAGTCGCTAAGTCTTGGAACTCCCCTTTTTCGACCAGGACACGATCTTCTGTCTCTCTGGCTTTCTCGGCTGTCGACGATGCCAAGAACAGAGGATACCTCTCCCTGCTGCCGGTCGAGGAGCCTATCGCAGCGCACTTATGCCCGCCCTCCGCTGGATGGCGTACTAAGATGGCGGTGCCCTCAAAGGCTTGCCGCACGACATCATCCCTGCTCCGCCACGCTTTCTCCGCCGCCGGACAGGCCGTGTCAGCGTTGCACACCATGGCCACGCTACAGATCTGTGGTCCCTTCACGCTCACCGTGTCTGAGAGACATCTCTGGCTGACGCTTTCAGACATGTCTGACTCGGAGCGCACCGCGTTCCTCAACGCGCCGCTTTCCCCCGCCGGCCTCTTCGGGACCTCGGTCAATGATTTCACCGACAGGTATGCTGAGGTGCAGAAAGCGACACAGGCCATGAAGAACTTCCTCCCGAAGCGCTCCAGCTCTGCAGCAGGCCGTGCGAAACCGTCTGCTCAGAGCTCACAGCCTAAGCCTCCGCCCACCGCCTCCTCTTCTCAACGCCGCCAGACCCAGAGCTTCAGACCACGCTCTCGCTCTTCTAGCCGCCGCCCCGCGTGGCCCGTGGCCGAAGATTGCATTGAAGCCAGAGGCCCCGAAGTCGTCCTAGCACTCCTAGGAAAGCAACGGTGTCCAAGTCCCGCTGCGGCCGGTTTTCCACCAAAGATTGCCGCTCGTCCAGTCCCAGGAAACGTGACTGGTCCAGCATATTTAGCAGCCAACAAGCCGGTTCCATTGCCCGCTTGCCTGCAAACAAAAGCCGTTTTCACGGCTACCCAGATAAATCCATTAAAGAGTGTATTTTCTGGTGTCCCGGCCACGGCCGATGGTGTTTCATGTGTAGTAAGAATGCCCACTCTTCAGTGCCCATCCCTACACACAAGAACAGCCCCTCACACAGGGCTCGCGCACATACAATCGACTCAGATCGATTGCGCATTAAACGTAGCAAACGTGCCCACCCAGTGCCCACAAACGCTACTTCCTGCATGCCTCACGGTTTCTGTAAAAACGAAACCAGTGTGCAGGCTCTCTGCTCAGGCGAACGATGCTATAAAGGTGGTAAATGTGCCCGCTACCCTGCGCCCACGTCAACACACAAGCATGACAGTTCCAACGGAACTCGCCCAGCCATCCCCCTCTCGGTTAACCACCACAGAGGAGTCGAGCTCTGTTATCAGCGCGGCCTCTGCCTCAGATGTCACGAGCACGGCGCTTATGTCACAGCTCTCCGAAGCCGCTGTATCGCGAGCCGATAAGAGCGCGCTTCGCACCCAGCCCTAGCTACCTGTGCAGACGCATGGGCGAAGCTTCCCGGGGTTTCAAAATGGGTGCTACGCATCATAAAAGAAGGCTATTCGCTTCAGTTTCACCGACGCCCTCGCCGCCACATGGCGCGCGTTGAGACCACGGTAGACTCGAAAGTAGCACATCTACTTAGAGCCGAAATTCTGAAACTACTGAGCAAAGGGGCTATAGAACCCTTATCTCAAGCTCAAAGCGAAGGGGGGCTTTACAGCAGATACTTCCTGGTACCCAAGAAAGACGGGGGTCTCAGACCCATACTAGATCTGCGGCAACTGAACAGAGCGCTTATGAAACGTCAGTTCAGGATCCTCACGACCAGAAAAATCCTTGCGCATGTTCGCCAAGGGGACTGGTTTGTGTCGATAGATTTAAAGGACGCGTATTTTCAAATACAGATAGCGCCACGTCACAGGCGATTTTTGAGATTCGCCTTCGAGGGTCAGGCATATCAGTACACAGTACTGCCTTTCGGCTTGTCCCTAGCACCCTGTACATTTACAAAGTGCATGGACGCAGCATACTCCGGGGCATACGAGTGCTGAACTATTTGGACGACTGGCTCATTCTAGCCCAATCTCATCACCTCGAGAATCTCGGTCTCACAGTAAACTGGGAAAAGAGTTCGCTATTCCCCAGACAGATTATATCGTTTCTGGGAATAGAACTGAACTCGTTGTCAATGACAGCACGACTGTCACCCCACCGCACGCTGGACATTCAGCGCGCAGTCGGCTCTTTTCGCTGCAGCGCTGTAGTCCCTCTCAAGAAATTCCAGAGGATACTAGGTCTGATGGCCTCGGCATCATCAGTTCTCCAGCTGGGCCTGCTGCGCATGCGTCCGCTGCAGTTCTGGCTCAAAGAGAGAGTGCCTCACAGAGCGTGGGCCGCCGGTCGGCTTCGCCTCAAGGTCAATCAAGCGTGCATTGCAGCTTTGAATCCTTGGGGGTCTAGAGACTGGTACCATTCAGGTGTAAGCCTGGGGACTTCCTCGAGGCTGAGGGTGGTGTCTACGGACGCATCCACCTCAGGATGGGGAGCGCTGCTCGAGGGCAGACCGCTCTTTGGCCAATGGTCAATACGGGAGAAGCTCCTTTATTTAAACTGCCTCGAGATGTTAGCAGTGAGCAAAGCGCTCACGCGCTTTCGTCCCCTGATAAAGGGGTACCACGTCCTAGTACGTTCAGACAACGTGTCAGTGGTATCCTACATAAATCGCCAGGGCGGCCTCAGATCCCTGACTCTGTACAGGCTAACCAGACGCCTCCTGATATGGGTTCGCAGCAACCTGCTCTCGCTGAAAGCAGCGCACGTGCCAGGGCTCCTGAATGTAGGACCAGACAGACTGTCCAGGAACCACGTTCCGACAGGAGAATGGTCCTTGCACCCACAGACAGTACGGCTGCTGAGCAGAGCGGAACACAATTCGGCAGAGCAGAAGTAGACCTGTTCGCGTCTCAGGAAAACGCTGACTGTCCAGATTGTTTCTCGAAAAGCGAGGACGCGTTGACCCACACCTGGCCTCGCCGTCCTCTCTACGCTTTTCCCCCTATCTCCCTCCTGACACAGGTGGTAGAACGGATCAGGGAAGAAAGATGTTCAGTGCTGCTTGTAGTGCCACTCTGGACGAGCCAACCTTGGTTCCCAGTTGTGATGCAGTTAGCAAGCACCGCCCCGTGGCCAGTGCCTCTGAGGAGGGATCTCCTTTCTCAAGCCAACGGCTCGATCTGGCATCCTCACCCAGAGCTGTGGTCCCTTCATGTGTGGGCCATCAACGGGTACCCGCTGACCTCCCACAGGGAGTGTTAAACATGATCACGCAGGCCAGAGCTCCGTCTACGCGACGTCTCTACGCTTCTAAGTGGTCAGTGTTTTCTGGCTGGTGCACAGCTCGTGGCGTGTCACCCCTGAATTGCAGAGTGACAGAGGTTCTCTCCTTCCTACAATAGCTGCTGGATAAGTGGAGGTCCCCTTCCACGCTCAAGGTCTATGTGGCGGCCATAGCAGTGTTCTCTACGACAACGCTTGGCCAGTCTATAGGAAGGAACGATTTAGTCATTCGCTTCCTTAGAGGAGCTAAGAGACTGAATCCTCCCAGACCTCCCACAGTCCCTATATGGGACCTTTCTACGGTACTGGAAGCCATGAAAGGTCATCCTTTTGAGCCCTTGCAGAAGATTGATCTTAAACACCTGTCGTTCAAGACGGTGTTTCTTCTGGCTCTCGCTTCAGTGAATGACTCTAGGGTTATACTCAAACCTAAGCACGGTTATGTTCCTAAATCCCTCAATTCACCTTTTAGGGCACAGGTCATTTCCCTGTCTGCCCTACCGGTCACTGAAGGAAATGAGGACGAAAGCTTCCTCTGCCCAGTCAGGGCATTAAGAGCTTATGTGTCTCGCTCGTCTGCCTTCAGACAGACGGAGCAGCTCTTTGTTTCATTCAGCGGGCGTTCTAAGGGACTAGCCACTTCGAAACAGAGCCTATCCAGGTGGATAGTGGACGCAATAGCGCTAGCTTACACAACCAAGGGCATGCAATGTCCCTTGGGTGTCAGGGCGCACTCCACGAGAAGCATGGCTTCATCGTGGGCCTGGTCAAGTGGGATTGCCTTGCAAGATATCTGTATGGCGGCAGGCTGGGCCTCCCCGTCTACATTTATAAGGTTTTACAACCTAGAGGTTCCCGCACTACAAACCAGGTTACTGGCGGTCTAGTACGGCCAAATCGTTAAACTGACATTGTCAGTCTTGAGTTATATGGCTATTATGAATAGCAGTGCGGCTCTAAAGTGCCATATACGGAAGATAGTGGCTAGAACCCTCTTCTTCCAGGATTCCCTGTGAATCCCCTGGGTGATTGTGCACTGTATGGACCCCGGGCAGTCGCCCTTTGGGTCTATGTTGTCAGATCCCAGCACGCACAGCGTTTTACATTAGGTTCCCCTAGCGTAGTTCTACGCTGTACGAGAGTATCTCTCGTAAAAGAACGTACTCGGTTACTAACGTAACCTCGGTTCTCTCTAGAGAGAGGAACGAGTACTGCGTATCCTGCCGTGCATGCACGCGCTCTGGTTGCTTCACTGTGAAAAATCAGAGATATGAGCCCACGAGCTGCATTTTATAGACCTAAGCCACGCCGTTTCGGCGGGACGTGACGCAGAGGGCGCGAAGCGCTCTCATTGGGTATGACGTCACTCTAGGTCTCGTTCGACAGGCTCAAGCAGTTGCCTGCAGTCCAGCCAATAGGCGCGCAAGCTGTCTCGCCTAGTCTGTATGCTGCGGCAACGCGTTTTACATTAATACAAAATTAAGGATAATTTTCTTGGCTTCAGTATTCTCGTGGAAAAGTATTTTCCCCTAGGGTAGTTCTACGCAGTACTCGTTCCTCTCTCTAGAGGTTACGTTAGTAATCGAGAATATTTGTTTTCTTTTTGAATCAGGTCATTTAAAACTACACACTTAAATGATTATAAAGATATAGAGCTCATAAATGTGTGACAAGTATTCGCTGAGTTTTGATTATGTTTAGGGATGTGCTCAATAAAAAAAAAGAAGCAGAAAGCACACCCTGTTTATTTTCTTTATTTTACAAAAGCACAACGCTTTGTTTAGATTGTAAGTGGACACATACAAAAGTAGACATCTCATAGATTCCTTTTTCATATTTCTTAAGTCTGTATGACCATACATGACGGAGTATTTTAAGTCTATGTTGCTGGCTGCTATGTAAAAAAAAAAAAGCAAAACGCACCCGCGCGTTTGCTGACCCCAGAGGGTTAAACCAGACTGGTTGTTGTTTACCAGACTTTTTTCTGTTTACTGTGTTTACCCTGGTGAAACGCGAGGTCACTCGAGGTGAATTTTGAGTTTCGCTTGGCTAAAGAGTAGGGCGTGGCCAATGCCAGTTAAAGTATTTAAGCTACCAATCTGATAGGACTTGTTAGAAGAAGCAATCAAACAGCAGGAGAGAACATCAGTCTGTGAGTGTTTACTTTTCTCAGTAGATTTTAGCGCGGTTCCTTGTTGCTAGGAAATTTTTGTTTTTGTTTACTACTCTGGTAAAACGCGAGGCCACGCAGTCTTTGTTTGTGTGTCGTTACTTTTGAGTTTAGCTTGGCTAAAGAGTAGGGCGTGGGCTGCTGTATTCAACAATGAGGTATTAGGCGTATAAATAGGTTAGTGCACCGCGGCAGCTGTGGTGTGAAGCCCTAATCGTGGGAAGACCGAAGAGTGTAAAGACCAACGACTCTAGCTGTGGGACTCCGGCGAGCTAGGAGACTGAATCCTCCCAGACCTCCTACAGTTCCCATATGGGACCTTTCTACGGTACTGGAAGCCATCAAAGGTCATCCCTTTGAGCCTTTACAGGAGATTGATCTCAAACACTTGTCGTTCAAGACAGTGTTTCTTCTGGCTCTCGCTTCAGTGAAGCGCATCAGGGACTTACACGCACTCTCAGTGAGTGCTACGTGCTTGGAGTTTGGGCCTAATGACTCGATGGTTATACTCATGGTTATGTTCCTAAATCCCTAAACACACCGTTTAGGGCACAGGTCATTTCCCTGTCTGCCCTACCGGTCGCTGGGGAAAATGAGGACGAAAGTTTTCTCTGCCCGGTCAGGGCATTGAGAGCATATGTGTCTCGCTCGTCTGTTTTCAGACAGACGGAGCAGCTTTTTGTTTTGTTTAGTGGGCGTTCTGATAGTGGATAGTGGACGCAATAGCTCTAGCTTACACAACCAAGGGCATGGCTTCATCGTGGGCCTGGTCAAGTGGTATTGCCTTGCAAGATATCTGTATGGCGGCAGGCTGGGCCTCCCCGTCTACATTTATAAGGTTTTATAACCTAGAGGTTCCCGCTCTTCAAGCCAGGTTACTATCGGTCTAATATGGCCAAAAGGGGATAGACTGAAATTCAGTCTTGTTATATATGGCTATTATAAATAGCAGGGCCGCTCTAAGCCGCCTTTTTTCGGAAGATAGTGGCTGAATCCCTCTTCTTCCAGGATTCCCTGTGAGTCCCCTGGGTGATTATGCACTGTATGTACCCCGGCTGGTCGCCTTGGGTCTATGGTGTCGGATCCCAGCACGCACAACGTTTTACATGAAGTTCCCCAAAGCGTAGTTTACTACGCAGTATGAGAGTATCTCTCGTAAGAGAATGTACTCGGTTACTAACGTAACCTCGGTTCTCTCTAGAGAGAGGAACGAGTACTGCGTATCATGTCGTGCATGCACTCTGTTTTGCTTCACTGTTAAAAATCACAGAGTTAAGCCTGCGAGTGCAATTTATAGCCCTAAGCCACGCCCGTTTCGGCGGGACGTTGGGTGTGAAGTCACTCAAGGTCTCGCTCGATAGGCTTAAGCAGTTGCCAGCACAGCAGCCAATCGGCGTGCGAGCTGTAGTCTGTATGCTGCGACAACGCGTTTTACATTTATACAAAATTAAGGATAATTTTTGACTTCAGTATTCTCGTGGGAAAGGATTTTCCCCAAAGCGTAGTTTACTACGCAGTACTCGTTCCTCTCTCTAGAGAGAACCGAGGTTACGTTAGTAACCGAGTACGTTTCCAATGAGCCGAAGAGAGCACACGTCACTCCTCTCCTCACAAAATTGCACTGGTTGCCGCTCGCATCAAATTCAAGTCACTGACGTTTGCCTACAGAACAACCACTGGTACGGCTCCCTTGTACCTTAACTCATTACTTCAGACTTATGTGCCATCCTTAAATTTGCGTTCTGGAAGCGAGCGGCGTCTCGTGGTGCCATCTCAAAGAGGCAGAAAATCTCTTTCTCTGACCTTTATCATGATTGTTCCCTGCTGGTGGAATGATCTGCCTAACTCAACCAGAGCTGCTGAGCCATTTTTAAGAAACTGCTGAAGACATATCTTTTTCGGCAGCACTTGATCCAGTAATAGTAACACTTTATCCTCTAGTCTATTCTATTGTAAGTCGCTTTGGATAAAAGCGACTGCTAAATGAATAAATTTAAATGTGTAAGAAAGCAAGAGATCTGGTTGAAAACAACTCATTCAAGTGTTTTCGCAACGAATCGAAGAAGGAATTCCTGTCATGTATTTGTCTCTTGTTTTATGTGCAAACACATGGCTGGTTGTTTTGACTATGTGTATACTTATCTGACCGTTATCAGTTTGTAGCAGTAAATGAAGAGATATCTTATCAATCACAAGTTCAGTATGGCGTACCACAAGGCTCAGTACTAGGACCGCTGCTGTTCACTCTGTATATGCTACCATTAGGAGATATCATTAGGAAACATGGAATTAGCTTTCACTGTTATGCCGACGATACTCAGCTGTATATTTCTTCAAAACCTAACGAAACCTACCAATTCACAAAATTAACGGAATGCATAGCTGATATAAAAAATTGGATGACTAGTAATTTCCTACTACTAAATTCAGAAAAAACAGAGATTCTAATTATTGGACAAAAAACTTCCACACGTAATAACCTAGAGTACTGTCTAACACTTGATGGCTGCTCTGTTAAGTCTTCGTCGTCGGTTAGGAACCTGGGTGTGCTCTTTGATACCAATCTTTCATTTGAAAGTCATGTGTCTAGTATCTGTAAAACCGCTTTCTTCCATCTTAAAAATATATCTAAATTACGTCATATGCTCTCAATGAATAATGCAGAACAATTAGTTAATGCGTTTATGACCTCAAGGCTAGATTATTGTAATGCTCTACTGGGTGGTTGCCCTGCACGCTTAATAAACAAACTACAGCTAGTTCAAAACGCAGCAGCTCGAGTTCTTACCAGAACCAGGAAGTATGACCATATTAGCCCCGTTCTGTCAACACTGCATTGGCTGCCTATTAAACATCGTATAAATTTTAAAATATTGCTGATCACTTACAAAGCACTAAATGGTTTAGCTCCGCAGGACTTGAGCGAGCTCTTAACGCATTATAGTCCTTCACGTCTACTGCGATCTCAAAATTCCGGCCAGTTAATAATACCTAGAATATCAAAATCGACTGCTGGCGGTAGATCCTTTTCCTATTTAGCAGCAAAACTTTGGAACAGTCTTCCTACCATTGTCCGGGAAGCAGACACACTCTGTCAGTTCAAATCTAGACTAAAAACACATCTCTTCGGCCTAGCATACACATAACACATTATAGACTTATATAATTAGGCTGCATAGTTTAGAACAGCCGGGACCGGGAACACTTCCCGTAAATCCTGATGTACTTGGTACATCATAAGAAGGATGGCGTCTACGCTAATATTAGTCTCTCTGTCTATCCCGAGGTTTACTGCTGTCCACCGGAACCAGGCCGTATCCAGATCTGATGAAGGACCAGCGCCAGGACACGACGACGACGCCGCTGACCTGAAGTGTCAACCAGTCTTTCCTCCTCTCCACTCCGACTTCAACCAACCGGAACTGGACAAATACTCTGATTCATTCTGAACTTCATACACTGTTCACTCATTGGCCAGAGGAGAACTGGCCCCCGACTGAGCCTGGGTTCTCCCAAGGTTTTTTTCTCCATTCTGTCACCTGATGGAGTTTTGGTTCCTTGCCGCTGTTGCCTTACCTTCTGGCTTGCTTAGTTGGGGACATTTAATATTCAACAATATTATAGATCTGCCTTAAAGGTGGATGATGATGAAATTGTTTTTTTTGTATTATTTTCATGTTATCACTGTGAAGCTGCTTTGATACAATCTGTATTGTAAAAAGCGCTATATAAATAAAGATGACTTGACTTGACTTGTGTTTGCATTGTCTTGTGTTTTACCTCGTTTCCATGTTAGTTAATGTTGTATTAGTGTCACCTGTGATTGTGATCATGTGTCCTTACCACGTTCCTTGTTCCCTCGTTAGTTTTGATGTTCATCAGTGTCACCTGCACCTTTGTAATTATGTGTTCTATGTAAGCTCCCGGTGTTTGTTCCTCAGTGCTGGTTCGTCTTGTTAACATTCGGTTCTGTGAGTATTGTGGTCTGTCTGTGAATGTTCCAGTTCCGTTTTATTGTCAAGTCTAGTTATTGTTTGTTTGCCCCATCGTGGGTCTTTGTTTCCGTTTGTAAATAAACCGTCTTTTGTGAAAGTTACTGTCTGCGCTTTTTAGCGTATTCTATTTAGCATAACGTGACAATACCGGTCTTTAATTTTGCAGATGTGCTGGATTTAAAGTGGGTTTCTTAAGCAGTGGGGTTACCCAGGCCTCCTTAAATGCTGTTGGAAAAGTACCAGTGGTAAGAGAGGTGTTTATGATGTGCATGAGTGTGGCTACAACTGAGGAATAAATGGGTTGAAGTAGATTAGTGGGAATAGGATCAAGCGGACAGGGCGATTGGAAAGGAGGAGTTTGTAAACTTCTGCCTCTGAAAGCAGAGAGAAGGTGGGTAGAATGTGTGTGTTAGCTGGTAAGGTGTGTGTCAGTTTTTGTTTTGGTAAATTGGCCGCTCATGGTGGTTGTTTTATTTATGAAGAATGTGGCACAATTGTCAGCTTTTAGGGTTGATGAAGGAGGAGGAGGGTTGAGTAGAGAGGAGAAGGTTTTGAAAAGCATGCGAGAGTCAGATGAATTGTTCATTTTGTTGTGATAGTAAGTAATTTTAACAGTAGAGATATTAGCAGAGAAGGAAAAGAGGAGGGATTGATAAAGACCAAGGTCAGTAGGATCTTTCGATTTGCACCACTACCTCTCTGCACCACTGAGTTTACAACAATATTCGCTGAGAACATCAGATAACAAGGGGGCAGAGGGGATGGCACAGGCTGACCTGGAGTCCAAGCAGGATTTTAAAGTAGAGAAAAGAGTATCAGTTGGACTGTTCGTATCTAGTGTTGAGAGCTGATCAGGTGGAGGAAGTGTGGATGAGACCAAAGAAGGTAGGTAAGAGGGTGAGAGTGAGCGTAGGTTTCGGCGAAAGGTGATCTGTAGAGGAGTGTGTGTTGTGTCCTGAGGCAGGTTGAGGTTGAGAGTGAGGAGGAAGTGATCTGAGATGTGCAGCGGAGTGACAAGTGTATGGTCAGTGAAGCAGAAGCGCGTGTAAATAAGGTCCAATTGGTTACCTGATTTGTGAGTAGATGCTCGTTTGAGGTTGAATAAGGCAAGCAGAGGGTGGAAATCAGCAGCCTGAGGCTTTTCTAGGTGGATGTTGAAGTCTCCAAGAACAATGAGAGGAGTACCATACTCAGGGAAGAATGAGAGTAGCACCTCAAGCACCTCAAGCTCCTCCAAGAAACTGCCAAGTGATCTGGTGGACGATAGACAACTACAAAATGGATTTTAATAGGCCTAGTGATGGTAATTAAATGTGATTAAGCTGTTGTCACACAGAGGTTGTAAAGGATACAATTTCCAATCGTTTGAGATGAGAAGACCAGTACCTCCAGCCCTTCCGGTCAGGCGAGGGGTGTGTGAGAAGGTTAGTGGAAAGGGCAGCAGGTGTGGCAGTGTCCTCTGGTCTAATCCAGGTCTCAGTTATGGCGCAATATGGCTGCATTCGCATCCAAGTGGATGCTGCACATTGGTGGTGGTTGAGGAGATTTCCGCCTTCTATGTAAAGCGATAAGAGGTCTCAGAAAAAGCGCTATATAAATGTAACTAATTATTATTATTATTATAAAATGCGAGCAATTGATTTATAAGTGTCGATGAGTTTAATAAATGTCAAGAAGTTAGATTGATATGTTATTTTAGACATGTGAGTTGTTACAATAATGTTTTAATCTGAGATTAATTATTGTGTTTGCCTTGTATTTTGCATGGCTGTTTTTTTTTTTTTTTTGGTTATGTGTTTCTGTCTATGTCAGGCAACCTTTTTGTCTTTTAAGTGCCATTTTTAAGTGAGAGAGTTTATCACTGTTTATCACTGTGCCATAACCCCACCCCAATATGTATAAATACACATACACATTTTACATATTCATAATGGCTAACATAGAAATAGTGCAGAACTTTAAATATGCCTATTTCTAAAGTTTTCAGTTTTAAATTAGACTTTGAATAACAAATTTCCAATGGGTCTGTGTTTACGCCTGGTCATTCATGCGTTTTAAATGATCAGATAGGCTAGCTATCGGTTTTGTTAAAACTGTTCCATTTATATAGGCAACGTAACTGTCTCTGCAAAACGAATATAAACCTCATCTTTAATTCCTGCACTATATGCAAATTTAACAGCGTTCATGTAAAAAAAAAAGCAATATCAAAATCAAAGCGCGTCGGCTTGCTGAAGAGATGTTCAGCTACTTCTCTGCTGCGATGCGTGCTGTGGTAGCTCTGTCATATCTGGGTACCGGGAGCTGTTATAAAACGCTCTTGCATGTTTCGTTTTTACCATTTTAGGAGGAGTAAAATTTACATTTGTGGCTTCAACAACCAGATGCAATCTGTCCAGTTTTATCTGGAATGCGAATGGAGCATCTGGCGCGAGTGATTTTAATGTTAAGTCAATGTAAAGACCCGCTTACGCGCGTCTAGAGGTCGTGTGGCACGAATGAGGCGTTTAGCGCGGCGCGGTACACGGGAATTCGCCTAATTCGCACGTCAATTTCGCTTTGGACGCGCGAATGGATTCAAAATGTTCAAGCGTCCAACTAGACGCGCATTTGACGCTCTCTTCGTGTTTGGTGTGAACGCAGCATAAGCTGTCAGTCAGTTGTGTGCACATGCTGAGCAGTGATCGCACCAATGGTTTGTCAGACCTGCACGCTCTAATTCTAACACTTTAATAGTATGTATATCTCCTACCTTAATATAACAAGCTGTGTTACTATGATGAATGATTTCCTCAAAATGTAGATCTGTATGCGAGCCGGTACTTTATCCGAATTAAATGCATACATCTCTCTCAATTTTGCTCGCGTGCCAGCGATTAACCAGTGTTGGCACGCGTGCCATAGGTTGCCTACCCCTGGTCTATGTGAATGTGATCCCCTGCGAGAGTTAACTGCTTTGTGCCAAATATAATCTCCTGGAGAGGAATCACAACACAATTATGTGCATACTTTGAACTGTGCTTTGAGACCATCAAATGGTAGGATAATTCTGATTTGTGTTGGGGTTTTTTGGACACGAAAGACTATTTCCTCGAATTTGTTAAATTTTTGCCTTTGAAAAGGAGAGACTTAATTTTTTTGGAACTTGAACTGATCGAAAGAGAGTTACACAACTCTTGGAACTGAGACATTTGATTTGCGAACTCCAATCAATTGAGTCATTTGATTCATGAACTTTGTTCAACTGAATCAAATTCGTTGGGTTCTGTATTTTTCCAATTCATATTGTTGAACATGCTGTTGTTTTGAAAAGAAAAGTGGATTATTGGAAGAAATTCAGAATCTTAATTTTTGTACATTTGGGTTTTTGCCGGTGTATTATTTTGTTTTTTTATTGTAATTTACTTTGGTCAAGGTGAAAGAGAAAGACACAGTAATGGATTTTTGAAAGTTTACTTTATTTACACATTGAATGAAAAGTGTGAAACTTCATTGAATTGGTATACTACTTGCTTTATACTTGCTTAATACTTTATACCTGAAATGTTGTTATTGAATACAGCTGGACATGCCTCACTAGCGAAACTGTTTGCCTCGTGACTAAACGCATACATTTAGGCGGGCAATTTTGTTGCAGGAGGGACAAAATGTCTCATTCCCTCCATCAGGAAATGGAGGTTACTACAGTATCCGAGACGTTCCCTATCTGTCTGTCACTTTGACGTTGTGTCAAGACTGACACTAGGGGTCCATATGGAACTAACACAACACAACAGCTAAACCATGTTCCAAGGTCTTGCAGGTGCATATGTCAGCAAGCTACCGGGTAACAAGCTGCTGGGTAACAAGTGCACTCACAATGTCATAACCTACCCAACACCCCACGCAAGCCTGCATTCATTTATACAGAAAGGACAGTACTTTACAATGGGAATAGTTTGCTTCAGCCGGTTTTTGACCTGTTCTCTTTTTTCTTTTTCTTTTAAATATGTATTTATTTTTATTTATTTATTTATTTTCTTTTAAAATAAATATTCACAGCTGTGCAAACCAGATGTTAGAGCTGGGGAAGTGGTCTTCTTCCTAAGTAAGAAAAAAAACTACTAAGACCACATCCTGCCCGATATATAGAGAATACATCAAACAGACCAGGAAGTACCACATATAAAAGTAAGTAGCTGCGGTAGGTCATACCCGAAAAGGGTAGTAACACAGTGACTGGGGGTAGAGCTCTACCCAAGAGACGGCACAAGTTTACAGAGCGTCAATTTAACCAACTGGTGCGGATACTTAAATCAGAGAAAATTATTGGTGCGGGTGAATGATTTGTTTTTGGCTATGGATTCGGGTGACGTGGGAGCTCATCCGCACATCTCTAATTATCCAGTGTTTTACTTTCCGCACTATTTGTGCATTAAGGTCAAAAGGTCAGCAAAACATTGCTCTCGTAAGGCGGAGAAAAACTCCATTGTGTTGAGCCTTCGTCCTCCATCGCACCATTGATAAGTCATGTGATCGCAGTTGATATCCATCTGAGTTGACGTCCCCTTTTTAATGACGTACGAGTCACATTTACTGGGGAATATCCGATTTGTCTGCTTACCAGTGTTGGGGCTAGTTACTCAAAAAAGTAATATATTATATATTACATATTACTCTCAAAAATAGTAATGCCTTACTTTACTTTATTACTCCCTGGAGAAAGTAACTAGTTATATTACTAGTTAAAAATGTTTTTCTTAATTACTTTATAATTGCCTGAGACGCATCAGATGGAGGGAGAACATACAAAGGAGGAGTGTTCTTAAGGGTCTTTATTACGCCAACAACAGACTGGCACTGTCTAGCACAAATAACTACAAACAACTGTACTTGTGCAATCAAGTACAAAAAACAAGTATTAATTTCCTCAATGTTTAACAAACACCGTCTGGTGCAAACAATCAATACATTTGATTGTCAATTTATCCCATACGAAAATGTTAAATTATTATTATCTTTGCCAAACTATTTACTATTTAACTATTTATTTAAAGTCTACAGATCAAGTCTACATATCCACATTTCATTTTCGAATCTTTTATAAATAAAATGTATTTTTTTATTATTTTACCTCTTCTTGACCAGCTCATAAAAACAAAACAAATACTACACAAATTCTATTTGAAAACTGATAATTATATATGTGACATGTATGTAAAAAAACACTATTATACATACATAAAATATATGGGCTGGATTTATATGTCAATTGTTCCATTTTCTAATAGGTTTTATATATGGGCATATATATGGTATATATTTTATATATGTGGATATATTTCATATATGTACATATATTACATTTCCGTATGGGATAACCAGTCCAAACTTTTTGCTGCTTGTGGGGATGCTCGTTCATGTCACTCTGTCGCTTTGCAACGAGCTTGATGTGTCCGTGCTGTCGGAAGCGGTGGAGAGCAGCTTTCTCCCCGGGCAGAGTGTGCACTTCACCGTCAAGTTATTTTCCTTCCGTTGAACATATTCAAAATAATTACTGAATCTCCACCCGTCGAAACTAGATTTCTGTAGCTGGGAACCTTCCTCTGAAAAGAGTTTGCCGTTGTTGACGCTTTCATTTTCCCCTATCTGTCTTTGAGGGTGCCGCTCTGCGGCTGGCTGCCGGGTGTCGACCAATCGGTGATGGTAAATGATACCTCGTGCCAAACCCAGACCAATCACTGTTCCATTCACGCCCTCCTCCCCCCCTTCCCTTCTGTTCTCTGTGTTGTGTGCCTTGTGTGTGATGGTGCTACTGGCAAATGTAACGCAAGTAACTAGCTCGGGAAAACTGTTATAATATTACCATTTTCAGACGAGTAATGCCTTACACTACTAGTTACTGAAAAAAGTAATATTATTACAGTAACACGTTACACCCAACACTGCTGCTTACATGGCAGACGCAAATGCACGTATCCGATTCATATCCGATTTCTTTCCACATATGAGTGAGGCCTGAAACCGATCTGAGAATATCGGAATCCATGTGCTTTTTTTCTTGCTTACACGGAATTGGGTCACTTGAACCATGCAGTGTAAATGGGGCCATATTTAACAAGCCGAGATAAATAAGGTTTATAAAAGTCAAGTCAAGTCATCTTCATTTATATAGCGCTTTTAACAATGTACACTCTAAAAAATGCTGGGTTGTTTCAACCTAATTTTGAGTCAAATATGGACAAACCCAAACGTTGGGTTACAAATGTAATGTATAAATTTAACCCAACGGCTGGGTTTGTCCATATTTGACCCAAAATTCCAGCATTTTTTAGAGTGTAGATTGTTTCAAAGCTGCTTTACAGAGATAAACGTATAATTTAAGGTAACAGATAGATATTTAAATAGACAATAGATTTAAATAGTATAGATACACATGAAATACACTTAAGTACAATCTTGATACACTTTATTATACTTAGCTTATCCCTGTGTAATATGTAATTTTAATGTAATTAGGAAACTACTGCATGTATTTATCCCTCTGGGGACCAAGGTGTTTTTGGGGTCCTTAAGATGTTTTGACATGCCCTGACATTTGTGCTTTTTTCAGTTGCTTATAAACATATTAATGGCAAAGGTGTAATTACACTCTATTTATCACAAACAGGGCTACCATAATATTGTGAGCAACATGCATGTACATGTTTGTATTTTTGAGATAATAATGTTTATGCATGGTTATTCAAAAAACAATAAATTAAAGTGTCTGAAATAACGCCCCAAAACGCATAGTAAATATGTGTTCACAATACTTTTGAGTAATGGATGCTGTCGCCTAGAGTTTTTCCTTCAAAATGACCTGAAAATCATCCTGCCTAGTCATTCACATAAAACAATACATTGATTTACATTTTGTAAAACACAACAGTACACTTAAGTGCAATCTTGATACACTTTATTTTACATACTAAGTACTTTCTTATATAATTACACTGTACCAAGTCTGTAACACGTATGTAACCAACTCGGCTTGCTACATATGTGTAGCAGTAGCTGTTATATACATTATACATTATAGGTACATTATACATTATACATTATAGGTACAATAGGTACATTATATGTACCTATTACATGTACATATAATTACAATCTATAAGTACAGGCTGTTCCATAACTTAGTTACATGTTAATTACATTTTGTTAGAAGTTATTACAACGTCCACTACTAAATAATTAAGTAATTACTCTGTATCACGGACACCGTAAAATAAAGTGTTACCCAAGGATCATATGCATCAACCTGAGTGGCGCTACCTTCACTGAGGATGCCATATACCCCATTTCCTTTGAATGATTTTAGGCAATTCAGTACGTGCTGGATGTTCATTTGCGCTCTTTCCCTAGTGTGCCTGAAGAAGCCCCAATCGTCTGAGGTGGCTGAGCACCTGTGCTCACACAATAGATCTCAAGTGTGAGCTACTGTAAAATCAGCCAGTCAACCAGATAATTGAAAATATGGATGCCCACTTCTTTTAGTGGGGCAAGGGCAGCCTCTGTGACTTTCGCGAAGACAGGTACAGCCCGAAGGGGAGGACCTTTTACTGGTATGCCTGACCCTTGAAAGCAAACCGAAGAAACGGTCTAATGTTGAGGTATAATCGAGACATGGAAGTACTATCAGGTACTTATCAGGTAAATGGAAGTACCTTCAGGTCTATTGCCGCGAACCAAACCTGTTGGCGAACGTCCTGTCAAAATGCGCCTCTGAATCATCATCTTGAACAGGAGCCTGTGCAGGGCCCAGTTCAAAACTCAAAGGTCTAAAACCTTTCTTTGGTACGATAAAGTAAAGGCTGTAAAATACCTTCTTAATCTCGGCTGAAAGAAGACTCCAAGAGTAATGAAATTTTAGCATGCAGGACATGGTAGGCAAAATTTCTTTGCCTACCACCAACATAAAAAGGATGGCGTTGAACCTGGGCGGGTGCCAGCCGAACTGAATCGCAAAGCCGAGTCTGAATGCCCAAATGAGCCAGCATGACAGGTTGCGACGTTAATGTGCATCCCGTGCATCAGCCGTGCATCCCGAACCTGTAACTGTGGGTGCACTGGAACCGGCCTGTGACGGGTGAGGAAGCTGCGCATCCTCTGAACGCACTGACCTGCATGTGGCTTTGTGTGAGTCTCAGCCAGACATCAACAAACTCAACAAACACAAACTCAAACTCATACAGGATGTCCGAGTTGCAGACTGTGACCCAGGTATGACGATCAGGTATGTGACGCCCTCGTATCTAGATGATGGGTGATTCCATGAGTGGTTTCATCATGCTCACCTGGATGCCCTATCTTAATGCCCTTTTAAAAGGATGCCTATCTTAAAAGGAGCCCTTTTACTATACCTCGGCGCTCCTCAGTTTGTTTGTTTGTTTATGTTGCTGGTCTTTTCCATTGGTACAACTACTCTGGAGCCACATTACATTACATTACAGTTCATGTCTATATCATACTTTACATTACTGATTTGACTGATGCTACATTTGCACTTGCTTGGTTTAGTTTTCTGGGGGGCGGGGCTCTCTAGCTTGTTTCACTATAATGAGAGGTGGCTATCCTGAGTTCTTTAAATTTCTTTTCAGTCAACTATGTGAGTTTCACTAATAAATGTATCAGTATTCAACTTGTGTGTGTGTAATTATTAACTCATTGTATGAAATACTCTTTCCCTCTAAATCACTATGTAAACGGTAATATCTATACTTTAACAGAAAACAAAAAAAATACCCCTTTTCCTTCATAAACTTAAAATATCAGTCAGTAACCACAAATGTTTTATACAAATATGACAGATTTAGTTGTATCAGAAAAGTGTATCAGAAAATAAAAAGATATTAATAAACTCACTTTTCAGATCACAAAGGCATTTAAATTCACATTCAAACAATAGGGCCCAAGAAAATAAAATAGCCGGCAAAACTCTAGTTTAAATTTGAAATACCCTTCAAATGTTCAAATGATGCAGGCCTGAATGTAGCTCGGGTACGTTGTAGCCTTAAACCAAATGGCTGCTTCACCACACGGGCCAAACTAAAAATGGAACCTTATACTCAACGTAGATGCAACCTCACACAGACAGGATTAAAGGTGTCAGCAACAGGAAACAGGACGAAAAAAGTTGAAGAGAAGAGAAGATGGTTGAAGAGAAAAGTCACATGGTCGATGATGCGGGCAAAGTCCACCACTCGGTAACGCTATCCGGCTCCGTCAGGGTCTTTGATCATCGTCAATCTCACAGTTCCACACAGGCTTAACTACTCGAGGTCGCTGGCCGCTAGCTTGTTAGCAAAGTCTATGCAAAACACTAAGCACTAATTTCAGTCTTCGTATGCCACTCACACAGACAGAATTATCCTATTACAGTTTCTTATAAGAGTCCTTGTTGAACACTTTCACTAAAACTGGTGCATTAGCTACGCAGAGGTGGAAAGTCCAGGTTCAGAAAGTAAAAGTCCTCCTCAGTATTTTGTTCCAATCACCTGGATTTGCTAATTAGCACAGTTTTTCAGCCACGAGATAGAACTAATTAGTGAAATCAGCTGACTGAGTTCATGGGTGGAATAAACATATGGCAGGACTTTTACTTTCTGACCCCTGGACTTTCCACCTCTGTAGCTCTGTTAACATTCCATGTTTCTCTCACCTCTCGCGTCTCTCTCACCTTTCCCTTTCCTGCCACCTCAACCGTGATTGGCTCATTACAAAACTTTCAGAAATAAAATAAATTCACAAAAAATTGCTGTAACTCTTTCTTTCTATTCTTACCGGCATCATTAACGCATCTTCACAAATATTATTAACCAAAAAATATTTAATCTTTTAAATGCTGAATTCAGTAAAACATGAACATCACCCAATATACATTTCTCTCAAAATTATAACTTCATTGCTGGTCAATGAACCTTAACTTGTCTTTAACCTTAACTTGAATATAAACTGTCTTTATATACCAATACATAATTAAAATGTAAGTACTTTGAAAAAGAGAGTATAAAAATTTAGCGACTATAGTGTATTTAATCTTCAAAAAACACAGCTCATTAATTCCTACCGGGACGAAACAAGTGATTGACTTGCGCGACTGTCACTCTCCGTCGCCATGACTACCGCCACTATTATTGGCTCTGCCCACGTGCGCGCAGACGCGCACCCGTTTTAGGTGGGAGTGAATGGAATTAATGAGCTGTGTTTATTGAAGATTAAATACACTAGAGTCACTCAGTTTTTTATACTCTCTATTTCAGAGTACTTGCATTTTAATTATGTATTGGTATGTAAAGAGAGTTTAAACAAATTTGAATACATTTTTTTTAGACAATTCTGACCTACCTACCTTTAAACCTTAAAGGCACACCGTGGAACTTTTGACCTAAAGAGTTGAAGCATATGAGTTGTTTTAAATGATTCCTCAGGCCAATATACAGTGTTTGACACTATCAATGCTCCGATCGGGGCTGCCCTCTTGAAATACCGCCTATGTAAGTTTGGAGGAGACGGACCGTCTTTGGACAGGTCATGTGACCTGGAGAACGAATCACTTTACGACCGTCACGTGACCACAAGCTCTGATATCCTCAAGGAGCTAACGCTTTTGCTACTATTCTTCCGCCTGCTCGACTCCTGGCCATGGCTGAGGCAAGGAAAAGTTTAAAACTGCTCCTGAGGAGGCAAAAAAGAGAAAACGCGAGAGGGATCGTGCTCGCGGAAAAACAAGAAGCTCTCTTGTTTCTCCCCGGCTCTCCCTCGTCGTCCTCCGCGTCCTCCTCCTGTTTCGGGTTAGATTATTCAAGGGGCGAAGAAAATGATGACTGAAAATAAAACATAATCATCGGCATAAAAGTGGATATATAATGTAATATTTACTGCGAAGTCGGGAATTCGTGAAACAAAACTGATATGTCAAAACCTACTGCCATTTGTAGGCTTCAGTTTGTTTGTCCTTTTACACATTCATTTATGTGTTTATTATTCGTGGCCTATATGATTTTATATACAAATGTCTATGTATTATTAGAGGCTTATATGATATTTTAGATTCAAATTCATAGTTTACTACAGGAAAAACACAAATAAGACGACGTAAGTCCTATCTAAAGATAAGATGACTCCAAAACCAACACAATAACAACTTAGTTTTAGGTACAAAACGTCTATAACCTGCTCCTGCCGATCGACTGTCCTGCACAGTTTATCTCCAACCCTAATCAAACACACCTGAAGCAAACAATCAACGTCTTCAGGATCGCTTGAAAATTAAAGTGATTAGAGTTGGAGATGAACTCAGCAGGACAGACAGGAGCAGGGTTGGGCACCCCTGCTCTATGCGACTTACCTGACCAGTTATTTTCTGTTCACTTTTGTGCAATTCATTTATTAAGTGGATGTCTTCTTTACTTTTGCGACAGTGCTGCTACGGCGCTTGTGGCCTCTAGGGAAAGTTAAAGGTCTAGCGCCCCTAGTGGCCAAAAGTTCCGCGGTGTGCCTTTAAATTATATTTATTAAACTAATGAAATTATTTATTCAAACTTATATATCTACTAATGAATATATTTTAACAGGGTTACTAGCACAACCAGACTTTAGAATGTCTACTTGTGACCAAGTGATCTAAGTAGTTCTACCAGAAAGACTCGGGAGATAAAATGATTTAGTACCGATCTTTTATACAGAAAGTATAAAGACGTGATAGGATAGAAATGAAGGTAATAAGAGACGTAGTACTTAAGTCTTCCTGGCAGAACTTAAGCTAAAGCTTTCATGTCTATAAAATGTCAATATAAAGTTTGTCTTAAAACAAACATGGCAACCAACCCAAAAAAGAGAGCCTTTAAGAAACGGCAATTTGCATTTGAAAGTAAATTTAGACATACAGCTTTTTGGCCAAACTGTGAATGAGCACAAGAGATGAGTGTACAGTCTTTTAGTGTCAGAGTGTTTGTAGTTTTGAAGAGAGTGAAAAGTGGGAAATGCAAAAACGTCCCAGGTCTTCAGGTCCCAGACAGCAACAGTTCTTCCATCTCATCAAAACAGAGCACAGGCTTCCTCAAGAGAGCCATTAAAATCTCCACATCACTGCAGAGGTGTTTGTGAATCTCGCTTCCTTTTATCTTTGAAAAAACACACACTCATATATCCAACAGAGAAAAACCTTGAAATAAAACAAGGAAGAGATTAAATGAGAGTCTGACTGCTCTGGCCTTGGAGGAGACTGTTTGTCTGCTATTTTTCAACACTATATACTATCCGCAGCAGTTTGCTGAGGAAAGAGCCCTCCCCTTGTCTGAGGCTGTGTTTCAGGGACAGATAACTAACGCTGGGTTCATCCTGCCATTAATATCATCTTATAGGAACTCCCACATATCGAAATACCATGGTGGTTGTGGTGACAACCAGGTGACAGAGTGAGTCAGAGCAGCGGAACTGATTGCAATGTGGCTCCTGCTCCTCTCGGCACTATTACCCCACCCTACTTCAAGCCCCGTCCTGCTCATATAAGCCATGTCTCAGTTCCCTGCTATTGCTGCTGATATTGCCTTGCCATTACATCAGTCACGGCAGCTGCCCCTTAAGGATTCACAGCGCAACACATGGGACAGAAAGCTATTTCACTCCTCATATCAAAACCTGCTCCCTCTCTGTTTATAACTTCCCATCTGAGCTCAGAAATCGAAACAAAACACAAACAAACCAACAAGAGCTAGGTTTACTTGGGTCTTTTATATATGTGGCACTCCGAGAGAGGTGGGTAACTATCTCTATATAGGAATACACCTCTTCAGAGCTAACAATTTTTTGGTGCCCAAAACATTCTCAGAATGTTAGTTTGTTTATGTAAAAAAAAATGTTCCTAGAACATTAGGAATTGGTTCCCAAAGAAATAACCCAATTGGGACAACACAATAATGGCCACGGAGAGTTCTGTGTTTACTAGGTTGAAAGTCAGAAATCTGTGATAATAAAGAGAGAGTCAGTGGTTATGACATTTGAAGCTTGCACAAGCGGAAAATATTCACTATTTTACAAAAATTACAGTGAAATAGTGAAAAAGAATAAAACAAACATAAACATTCCAATTTTTATTTAAAACAATATTGAATGTTTATTGTGTGAATTGTGAAAGTGATTAAAAAAATTATGACGGTTATTCAGTCATGATATTCAGTCATGATAGTGATACTAGCATTTAGGATACATACAATTATATTCAATTATACTGTAATTATTTTTTGGTTCCCAAAGAAATAACCAAATGTGATCAATCTTGTGTTAATAAAGAAATATGACGTCAGTGCTCATAACATTTGAATCGTGCACATGTGGCTGTACTCTGCATATTCTGTCACGTTTTATTTTATAGCGCAAACGGAAGAGGAAAACAAGCTTCCCTTTCATATATTTTTTTTTCCTCCATCCTTTCTCACTCTTTCTGCTGAGGGCACATGCCTGAGAGATTAATGTTGTTGGCAAGAGTGTTGCCATGGTGCTACCTGACGATAAGGAATGAAACATAGTGAGTGAACATAGGGTATGCAGAGAGAAAGAAAGAGAGAGAGAGAGAGAGAGAGAGAGAGAGCATGTATAACACAAGCGACAAACAGTGAAAGAGCAAGAATGAGGGGATCTCTTGTTTTATACAGTAGTGTCAACGTAGCCGCAAACTCCATTTTGTAGAATTAAATCATAGTGCTTTCCCACAGACAGCTCACTGAATTATTTATGTTCTCTATGCCCGCTCTGCCTAGTTAATAAAGTTACAGCTGCCACTAATCTCCCATTTGATGAGGTGAGCTTTAAGCAAGGGATTCTGGGTAAACATTAAGCGCATATTGTCTTTACAGATTTGAGTGCTTTTTTATTGTTATTATTATTAATGCACTAGGCACAGTTCATGCAAATGCCAAGTCACTTCATGAGGGAGAGTGACCCTTGACAATGGAGATATTAACCTGCAAATTAAGTATGCACATTTAAAAAAAAATGCACCATTTTAAATACGAGTATTACCCACAAGCCATTTCTGTAACCTAGCAAATAAACAGCAATTTGTGTCTTGCACAAATATTCCACCTAATTTTCAAAGAGAAATTTTAAATTATCCCATAATTCCCTCAAGTCATCCAAGGTGTATAAGACTTTCTTCTTTCAGTCGAGTTATATGAAATAATATCCTGGCTCTTGCTAGCTGTCACGTGTTGCTCTGAGACACAAGACTTTGGCTTGTTGACAAAACAAGCCAAAGTCAAGTCAAGTCAAGTCACTTTCATTTATATAGCGCTTTTAATAATATGGAGGTGGGGATAGGGTGGGAGGTGGCTGTGATGATGAGGTTAAGGTTGGGACACTGTTTGCTGAATTAAACACTAAAGATGATAGGGAAGCACCAGACAGGATTGTGTGAGGGATGTCAAGAAGAGGAGTCAGTGGAGCACAGTTATTGTCAGGGGTGTATGCAGGCTGAAGAAGGAGGACAGCAGAGGGTTTCAATGCAAGAGTTTAATTCCAAAATATAATCCAAAAAGGTATACACAGGCAGATAACAACCTCCACATACAACTAAATACAATTAACAGCCGACAAGGACAGACTGAACAGAGGAAAGTAAATACAGACACAAATCACAGAAGATGAGGTGCGCACAGGTGACACGGATGATCAAGACGATAAACAGGTGGGTAATGAGGAAGTGAGTTCAGGTGTGAAGACACAAGGGATTCTGGGAAGTGTAGTGCAGACGAAGACAGAGTGGTGCAGACGATGACTGTGACAGTTATGAGTTGTAAGAGATATGAAATGCAGAGGCAGGTAAAGAAAAATAAGTTGAGGCAGATTGGGGTGCAGGATATTACATTAAAAGGGTTATTAACCCTCTGGGGTCGGCAATCACGGCGGCGTGATTTGCGCGATTTTTTTTACATAGCAGCTAAATAAACTTAAAATACTCCGTTATATATGGTCATACAGACTTAATAAATATGAAAAAAGAATCTGTGAGATGTCTACTTTTGTATGTGTCCACTTACAATCAAAACAAAACGTTGTGCTTTTGTAAAATAAAGAAATTAAACAGGGTGTGTTTTCTGCCTCTCCGTCTCGTGAACTTTTTTTTTTCTTGAGGACGTCTCTAAACATAAACAAAACTCAGCGAATACTTGTCACACATTTATGAGCTCTGTATCTTTATAATCATTTAAGTGATTATAAAGATACAACAATACTACGCATGTTCTAAAGAGAGAAACCCGTAAATTAGAGCGTAAATGGAAACAAACTAATTTAGAGGTCTTTAGAATCGCGTGGAAAGACAGTATGTCACGTTATAAAAAGGCCCTAAAAGCGGCAAGGGCTGAGCATCTCCGCAAACTAATAGAAAACAACCAAAATAATCCAAGATTTTTATTTACCACCGTGGCTAGACTAATAAATAAACAAACGTCACCTGACCAAAATATCCCGTTACAGTTTAGCAGTAATGATTTCATGAACTTCTTCACTGAGAAAATAGAAAGCATCAGAACCACAATTGTAAACACTCAATCTTCAATCGCGCCTTATAAATCAGCCTCAATTATCACCCCGCAAGAACAATTACAGTGCTTTACAACTATAGAACAAAAAGAGCTAAATAAACTTATCACTTCATCTAAAACAACAACGTGCTTATTAGATCCTATACCAACTAAGCTACTGAAAGAAGTGTTACCTGTAGTGGAAGAGCCTCTTCTCAATATCATTAACTCGTCTCTATCTTTAGGTCACGTTCCAAAAACATTTAAACTGGCAGTTATAAAACCACTCATTAAGAAACCACAATTAGACCCACATAATCTAGCAAATTATAGACCCATTTCAAATCTTCCATTTATGTCTAAAATATTAGAAAAAGTTGTGTCCGCTCAACTGAGCTCTTTTTTGCAAGAAAATGACATCTATGAAAAGTTTCAGTCTGGATTCAGGCCGCACCATAGCACTGAAACTGCGCTCGTTAAAATCACTAATGATTTACTTTTAGCTTCAGACCAAGGCTGTATCTCAATACTAGTTTTACTTGATCTTAGTGCTGCGTTCGATACTATAGATCACACAATACTCTTAGATCGACTACAAAATTATACTGGCGTTCAAGGACAAGCATTAAGCTGGTTTAGATCATACTTATCTGACCGCTACCATTTTGTCTATTTAAATGGAAAAAAATCGATCATAACTTCAGTAAACTATGGAGTGCCGCAGGGATCTGTGCTAGGCCCTCTATTATTCTCAATATATATGCTGCCACTTGGAAATATTATAAGGAAACATGGAATTAGTTTCCATTGCTATGCTGATGACACTCAATTATATATTTCATCACGGCCGGATGAAAACGCTAAATTATCAAAATTGACAGAGTGTGTTAAAGATATAAAAGATTGGATGACGCGTAATTTTCTTCTATTAAATCCAGACAAGACGGAGGTACTACTCATCGGTTCAAAAAACCGCCCACAAAACCTCTCACAATACAACTTTAACATAGTAGGATGTCCTGCTACTTTATCCTCTACAGTAAAAGACCTGGGTGTCATACTAGACTGCGACCTGTCTTTTAAAAATCATATTTCATATGTTACAAAAACGGCATTTTTCCACCTTAGAAACATTGCTAAGCTACGTAATATGCTATCAGTTTCTGATGCAGAAAAGTTAGTTCATGCATTCATGACCTCGAGACTAGATTACTGTAATGCTCTATTAGCTGGTTGTCCTGCATCCTCAATAAACAAGCTTCAGTTAGTCCAAAATGCAGCCGCTAGAGTTCTTACCAGATCAAGAAAATATGATCATATAACACCGATCTTATCATCTCTACACTGGTTACCTATAAAGTTCCGTATTAATTATAAGGTATTGTTACTGACTTATAAAGCCCTAAACGGCTTAGCTCCAGTTTATTTAACGGATCTTCTATCGCCCTATAATCCATCGCGCTCTTTAAGATCGCTAAATTCGAGGCTTTTGGTTATACCTAGGATATCTAAGTCCACCAAAGGAGGGAGAGCATTCTCACATTTAGCTCCAAAACTCTGGAATAGCCTTCCTGATACTGTTCGTTGCTCAGAGTCGCTCTCCCAGTTCAAAACTAGATTAAAGACGCATCTCTTTAACCAGGCATTCATATAAATGTTTTAATCTTACAGTTAAATCCGGCCTCTAGTTCATAACCGCCAGAGGAGAACTGGCCCCCGACTGAGCCTGGGTTCTCCCAAGGTTTTTTTTTTCTCCATTAGGTCACCTGATGGAGTTTTTCGTTTCCTTGCCACTGTTGCCTTTGGCTTGCTCAGTTGGGGATATTCAATTTAATGAATCAATCAATATTACTATTGATTAGCATTACCAAACATGGACGTTTTATTATTATTTTAATTTAATACTGTGAAGCTGCTTTGATACAATCTGTATTGTGAAAAGCGCTATACAAATATTCTTGACTTGACTTGACTTAAGTGTGTAGTTTTAAATTATCTGATTCAAAACTAAAACAAATATTCTCTGTTTAAGTAATTTGTATAAAACCAACAAGATATCCAGGTTCTCTAATCCTTGCTCATTAGTTTTAATGTGACCACACCCGGAAAACATACTGAGATGCAAATCGTCCATGCGTCGCGCGAACGCGCCCATTACCTCAACAACAAAGCGCTGCCAAACTTCATCAGTCCTCTGCTGTTTGTCGAGTTTGGAAGACACGCTGTGAGATTATTGGATTTACACCAGAAGAAGAAGAAGAACGCGATTTGAATACAAGAAAGATTTTAAGGTAAGAAATAATTCTGAATTATATTAGTTAGTATTGTTGCATAAACTTCACATTGCAGTCGAACTGTTGCTCGATACATCAGTGAATGTTCTCAGTCGCGCTGTGTTTGATAGGATGGATACCCGACCCGAGCCCACATCAGAGCCGCATTGAACATTTTACATTTAAAACAGCTTATTAGGTAGCCAATGTGCCTGATGCTTTCACTTGATGCAAACGTTCGTTTTTGTGATTAAAATACATGTAAAATATTACCATAACATCTGTCTTCCTGTGTGCGGAAATTTGTTTATGTAACGTTAGCTGTGACAACGAAACACGTCATATCGATGTAAACATTTGAGGTAACATGATAATAAATATTTTTTTCTCTAGTGTAGTGTTACTGAAGTGTTCCTTTTTAACAATGCCTGCTATAGCCTACTATTGTTATTATTTTATGCAGCCCTGCATGTATGCCTACAAGGCACAACAAAAATGGTGTTCATTTTATATATACATTTTAAAAAGCAATTTTAACCAGAACAAATCTAAAATTTATTCCCAAAATCGTGCAGCCCTAGTTTCTCTTGATATCAGCATGTTCACAGCTTTTTTTTTTTTTTTTTTAGGTATATTCCTGCTGAATTCAACATGAGCAGAACATGGTAAAGTGAAGAATCAAACACCTGGGAAATGACAGGTATGCACTATGTTTCAGGAATGGCACAAATGTTTGTGACTGGTTAAGTCTCTGTCTTTAGTTCATGCAGTGTGTTAAATAATGTGTTTTTTTGCCATTTGTTGTGTATCTTTGGATTGTTGTGTTGTAAATAAATCCAAACAATCAAAAAGCCATTCTTTTTAAAATCTCCTCATTCTTTGTTCAAAGTTCCTCAAAGGCCCTGAGAGCTCCTAATAGGGCCATTATGGGAGGCTCTTTGTCTCTCTCAGTTGTGAAACACTCAATATTCATGGGTGGTTTACGCCTACTCGCATAAACCTTTCTTACACAAGACATGTCTTACAAATTTTAAATCAATATATTGTCTGATCTGAATGAGTAGTCAAGGTGATTTTCACATAGTTTTGGAGCAAATATTCTAGGTGATACAATTTTCAAAAGTCTTGTGTAGAAATAATCAGTTTGGGTTTCATAACCTTATTTCAGTGACTTTTTTTTTGTCATTTTCACAAACCACGCATAAATGATATTATCTCAAAACTACAAACTTTTATGCTGCTGACATATTATTGTAGCAGAGTTTGTGCTGAATGCAGTGTAATAAGATTTTAGCCATGAAAATGTCACAAGTAACAGAAATAAGCACAAATGTCAGAGAATGTCAGAACACCTCCAGCACCCAGAAAACACCTCAGACCCCAGAGGGTTAAGAGCAGTAAATGGGACACAGCGTAGAATATTGATGTCTTTTTTAAGGGAGTGGAAGTCAGTGATGTTTTCAATAGGATTTAATTGATAAAGTAAGTTTTGTATGTGAGTGTTTATTTGAAGGGAAAGAATGTTAAGTGTAGAAAAGAAAATGGACAAAGCTGTATTGTAATCTATTATCTGATCCACACTCTGGAGCAGAGGGGGCGGTAATGCACCAAAAAGCTGGATGCCAACCGCCGTAAAATTGGATAGAAGAAGAAGAAGAAGAAGAAGAAGAAGAAGAAGAAGAAGAAAGGGTGAGCTAGTTCTCCACTGCAGGACATGCTAATAGTGTGTTCTCTTTGTCTCTGCATCTCCATTCAAGTTCATTCATTATTGTTATTATTATTATTATTATTTTGACAGGGACAATGCAAACAAACATAGTGTCAAGACAAAGCTTGTCACTGAAGTACTGCATATAAAGTTTAAAGTAAATGCTAATTTTCAACTCCTGTCCCTGGTTGTATGGGGTTATTATTGTTGCAATATTCCAAATAAATAGATTAATATTCACAAATAAATGTAAAGAGATTCACAAAAATGTATCGAATGCACAAATGAATAGATTAAGATCCACAAATAAATGTAAAGAGTTTCACAAAAAATTATAAAATTCACAAATAAATAAAATGAGATTTGCAAATAAATAAAACATTTACAAATGTTTTCTTATTTTCAAACACAACTCTGCCTGGCATTTATTTGTGAATCGGTTCCTGTGCATTTGTAAATCGCTGCACACATTTGTGAATCGGTTCCTGTGCATTTGTAAATCGCTGCACACATTTGTGAATCGGTTCCTGTGCATTTGTGAATCCCCTCACGCATTTGTGGATTTTGAAACACTTCTAGCGCAGACGTGCAGAGAAATCCACAAATAGGTGGACTCCACCCACCGCCTACTCAAGCCAATCAGATAACGGCCACATCGAGCTGGCCAATCGTAGCACGTTATCACTTCAACCAATCACATTAGGCTTTACGCTCGGGGCGGGAAGTGGGAACTGACTGATTCTTGCATCAATGAAAGGAGCACTGGAGCGCAGTAGTAGCACTGAACTGTGTGTGTGGCAAAAACACTCTGTTTTCAAAAGATTGTTGGAGTTTAAGGCCTCTTTATATTTCCATCAGGATACACTCAGGGAATTATGATAATCAGAGATCCCGAGCATCATGAACAGTCTCTACACCGGCAAGAGGCGCGTCACAGCGCGTCAAAAGCAAATAGGCACTGTCTGTTCACTGCTGCCGCTGCAGTTTAAATCATGTAAAACTAGCATGTTTGAAATGTTAACACACATTCCCTATGTGACGTCTGCTTAGCTTTATATGCATAATCGTGCTCTTAACGGCTCTGATCGTTGCCTGCTTATTGACTAGTGCTGGTTAAATCATATCGTGATAGTGTACTGGACGCGGGGCATTCATTGATAGTAAACGGATGTCCGCACTTCTGATGTAGCGGCTATTCACGCAATTAGGACAAATGTTTTTGTATTTATACATTTGGGCTTATATTTGGTATTCTACATTACATTTATTTATATCCTATTGCTATTTGTCACTGCGATTGTGCTTTAAAAGGCAAAATCGTATAGTGTCATGCATCGTGTCTACCCTGTGCGAGGCAATCTACACTGGGCAAAGCGAATGTGCAAAAATATTTGTCCTAATTGCGTGAAGTAGCCGCTACATCAGAAGTGCGGGCATCTGTTTACTATCAATTAGGGCTGGGATAAACGATTATTTTTTAAACGATTAATCTAGCGATTATTTTTCCCGATGCATCGATTAATCTAACGATTATTTTCCCCAGTCCGATTCGATTTCGATTATCGATTATCTGCCCATTAATTGACTATAATAGCAATTTATACATGTTGATTTACATGTCTGAATGAAAAAAAACATGAATTCCTTAACATTGCAATAGCCTATATGTTTATTGCTCTTAAAATTCCAAAATAAAACGTTGTACAAGTGCATGCATTTCTTAGTCAGAGGTAGCATTCAATAAAACCTTGATTAAATATCAACAAGTAGGCTAATCAAATCCTATGTGTGTAATATAAAGATTTCAGATTAATATATTCGTTTTCCTTAAAATTTGAATGAACAGAACAACTTAAACACTTTGCAGTTTGAATGATGTCCTGTAAACAAAATGACGGAGTATGTTTTTGTTTCCACTGTTCGATCGCGCCTCACACTCACACACACACACATAATTAAACACTCTGCGACTTTGCGATCGCGCCTCTCTCTCTCTCTCACACACACACACACACACATAATCAAACACTCTGCGACTTTTCGATCGCGCCTCTCTCTCTCTCACACACACACGCGTACACAAATATAATCAAACACTCTGCGACTTTGCGATCGCGCCTCTCTCTCTCACACACACACACACACAGACACACACACACACACACACACACATAATCAAACACTCTCAGACTTTTCGATCGCGCCCGCGCCTCTCTCTCTGCCGTGGTGCTAGAATGGAAGGCCATCTCCATTTTGCAAAGACGACATATCAGGGAATTGTTTCCTTTTTAATTAAAGAATTCCCACACTTTAGAGGAACGAGTGCGTGCCGCCTTGCACTTCTGAAAGTCTGAGGAGCGAGTGGTGTTGCTACTACTCTCCGACGCCGCCATTTTTGTTTTGGGTCTGACGAATCGACGTGCATATTTTGCGTCGACGTATTTTTTGCGTCGACGTCATCGATGACGTCGACGCGTTGTCCCAGCCCTACTATCAATGAATGCCCCGCGTCCAGTACACTATCACGATATGATTTAACCAGCACTAGTCAATAAGCAGGCAACGATCAGAGCCGTTAAGAGCACGATTATGCATATAAAGCTAAGCAGACGTCACATAGGGAATGTGTGTTAACATTTCAAACCTGCTAGTTGTTTTACATTATTTGAAACTGCAGCGGCAGCAGTGAACAGACAGTGCCTATTTGCTTTTGACGCGCTGTGACGCGCCTCTTGCCGGTGTAGAGACTGTTCATGATGCTCGGGATCTCTGATTATCATAATTCCCTGAGTGTATCCTGATGGAAATATAAAGAGGCCTTAAACTCCAACAATCTTTTGAAAACAGAGTGTTTTTACCACACACAGTTCAGCGCTACTACTGCGCTCCAGTCCAGTGCTCCTTTCATTGATGCAAGAATCAGTCAGTTCCCACTTCCCGCCCCGAGCGTAAAGCCTAACGTGATTGGTTGAAGCGATAACGTGCTACGATTGGCCAGCTCGATGTGGCCGTTATCTGATTGGCTTGAGTAGGCGGTGGGTGGAGTCCACCTATTTGTGGATTTCTCTGCACGTCTGCGCTAGAAGTGTTTCAAAATCCACAAATGCGTGAGGGGATTCACAAATGCACAGGAACCGATTCACAAATGTGTGCAGCGATTTACAAATGCACAGGAACCGATTCACAAATGTGTGCAGCGATTTACAAATGCACAGGAACCGATTCACAAATAAATGCCAGGCAGAGTTGTGTTTGAAAATAAGAAAACATTTGTAAATGTTTTATTTATTTGCAAATCTCATTTTATTTATTTGTGAATTTTATAATTTTTTGTGAAACTCTTTACATTTATTTGTGGATCTTAATCTATTCATTTGTGCATTCGATACATTTTTGTGAATCTCTTTACATTTATTTGTGAATATTAATCTATTTATTTGGAATATTGCAACAATAATAACCCCATATGGTTGGGCTTTTATACACAATAGAAATGACGTACTTCACTATTTCAATTAAAAAAAATATATATAAACATTATATATAAACAACTTCTGTCCCTGATTGGGCCTTTATACACAATATAATTGACATACTACACTACTTCAATGCAAAAAATAAAAAAGTACATAAACATGATAAATAAACATGCATATCATACAACTCTTACCTACTTACAATAATTAAAAATGAGTACACTTTTGGTATGTTTTTAACCAGTTTTTAAGCCTGGAAGTAAACACTTTAAAGTCAGGTATAGTCTTGATGTCAGATGGTGGAAACTTAGTGGCTCAGGTGCTACGTGATTAATGCACTTGTGAATTAATTTAAGAAGGCAAAAATTGCTAAAGCTCTCAAAATGCATAAAATTATATTTCATAAGGATGATACAGTCATGATGGCGTATTGGTTTTTTATCCATAATTTGTATTACTCGGTTGTATAGAGAACCTATGCATTTGGTTGCAGTGGAAGCGGCTTGTGCCCATGCTGTCATGCTTACCATATATGAGAAAAAAATCATTGCATGCATGTACAGCAAGGCTGCCTGGTTTGGTATGTAGCTTCTGATTAGTTTGAAACAGTTGAGATTACTCTGTATTGTTTTTAAGATTTTCTTTATATGCTTGTCAAATTTTAGTTGAGGATCCAAAACCAATCCTAAATATTTAAATTCTGTAACTGGATGAATTTCTTTCTTTTGTATATTAATATTTAATCTTCCTTTTAAATCAAGTTTTTTAATGGAAAAACACATGGAGATTGTTTTTGAGAGATTTAGAACTAACTTATTTTGGATGAGCCATTGTTTGATGTTATACATAGTAGTGGACAGTACAGCTGCAGCCTGCTCAGGTGACTTGGCGGGTTCATAAATAACTGCATCATCCGCATAGAGCTGACAACTGGCATCTGAGCAGTGCAGAGGTAAGTCATTTATAAAGAGACTAAACAGCAAAGGGCCAAGTATAGAGCCCTGCGGAATGCCCATTTTTCTGTCGAGAGTGCAGATATGGTTTGATCAACTTTAACACACTGCACTCTAGACTGGAGATAAGATGTAAACCACAACACTGCCTCATTTGAGAAATTAAAATGTAACATTTTAGATAAAAGCAGGCTATGATTGACCGTATCGAATGCCTTTTTAAGGTCAATAAAAACAGCTCCCACCACATTGCCCTTATCCAGGGACTTTTTTTACATTTTCAATTAAACAGCAGTTTGCTATTTCAGTTGAGTAACCTGGTCTAAACCCAAACTGGTGTGGATGGAGTAGCTGTCTGGCTTCTAAATGGTCATTCAGTTGTGCCACTAGAACTTTTTCAATTATTTTAGATAAAACTGGTAAAATCGACATATCACTTTTGAACACAAGGATGATTATTCCTTTTTTTCCACACACTGGAAAATGTACTGGTTCTTATGGAAAGATTAACAAGATGGGTCAATGGTTTGACAAGAACATCGTTATACTTTTTAAGTGAGGATTAACCGATCAGCACTGGCCTTCTAACGCTGGAAAGCCACATACTTTTTCTTCACCTTAATCAACCTTGGAGCACCGTAATTCCCACGTTAAGATATTACTTTATGTTCAATAATAACCCTCCGGGGATGTGTGCACTGCAAGTCAGTTTGGTCTGTGTCCTCATTCAGCCCACCATAGTGGTGGAGAATTCGGGCAATTTTTTCCTGAATGAGGTCAGACTTTTTATACTGATGACACCTCTGTTTACCTTACTGCAGAAATCACACTCTCTCTCATAATGGAGGAAATTATCCACCGGCTTACCGATATCAGCATTCGCCAACAGCAGTTCGTAGAACAACTATCCGGCCGACAAGGACGCATGGAGCTTGCGCTTGAGCAGTTAAAGCTGGGAACCCCGTGTCCAGGCCCAGCAGCTGCTCATAAAGTTAACAGAGCATGATGATGTTGAAGCTTATTTGCATACATTTGAAATAATAGCTGCTCGAGAAAGTTGGGATGAGGATGAGTGGGCCCGCATCTTAGCACCTCTTCTCACCGGGGAAGCACAGCAAGGATTTAAAACAGGAAATCGTGGCACAAGAGGGGCTTTCCCTGGTGTGTGCTGCTCAACGCTTCCATTAATGGGTGTATGACCTTCAACTATCTGCAGGAGTTAAAGCCGCCCAGCTGTCACGATTAGCTCAACTTTGGCTTCTCTCTGGGAATCCCATGGCTGGCCAGGTAGCTGAAAGGGTGGTCGTGGACCGCTTACTGCGTGCATTACTTCGAGTTCATCAGAAAGCAGTTAGTATGAGGAATCCCACTACCCTTGCAGACCTCGTAGAGGCGGAAGAGCTGGCAGAAGCAGCCAAAGCTTGGGACGCCGGAGAGAGAGCAGCCACATTTCCCCGGAGGGTGCCCCCAGAACGGCGATCACCAGAGGGCATCTCAAGACCAGTAAAAAGGCCGGCAGAGTCCATACCACGGGATGAACCCATGTCAACCGACCCACACCCAACTGATGCCAAAGTATGGCTAGCAGGTTGCAATGTCCACCGAGCTATATACCGCTGGTGGCGCCTGAACGGCAAGTGCAGGTCGAAAGGAAGATTGTGAATGCGATTCTGGATTCAGGCAGCTCAGTGAGAATGGTAAAACCTCAAATCAAGGCCATCACAGCAGCTCCATCAGTACCCAAGCCCACTACCTTATCCTTCCACTGGGATATGTCTGCCTTATCCAATGCTGTAGACCGAGAAATACTTGTTATTGATGTAACTTTACTCAACAAGTGAAAACACAGCAAGCAACACAAACAGATTCAATAGCCAGGCTTACCAGCGCTCATTGCAGCAAAATGACCAGGCGCTGTGGCGTGTTGGAGCTCCTCTACACCAATAAAGATGTTCTTTGGGTGTCCACAGCTCAATATACGGACAAAAACCCCTTCCAGGTCCACGTCAGTAGAGGAGTCTGACAGAACGCTTAAAAAATTTGCTGCTTTCATTTCTGCAACACAGCCCTCCCACAGCTCTCTATAAATAACATCGACAAACCTAAAATTAAGCAAAAGAAAAGTTAGGACAACAATATTAGGGTTATTTAAGTTATTCACCCATTATCTCTGTTTTTTTTTCTCTCCAACGTTCATATTCGGGGACAGGGTCCCTGAATCACTATTTCTGGCAAAATTATTTAATGAGGCCCCCCTTTTTTGTTATATATATATTATTATTTTTTTATTTAATATACAATATTTTTTTGTTAATATTATCCTAATTACCTAGATATATAATTATACAAAATTCAAAAAGTAGTTAAAACACAGAACATCTTACAGAAAATAAGTTGTTTGTTTTACAACATTATATGCTTATTTTTTTAATTAACGAAATGTCAATATTCATCTTTATAACAGAAGATAAAATAAAATATAACAATCTTTAAAGTTAGTATCTTAATTAGTTCCATCTTAATTTAATCTTTGTTTTATTACTTTATTAGTTCATTAACTAATTGTTAACTCAACCAATTTAAACGTAAAGAGCTGGATACTAGAATTAATAATTGAATATAGTAAATGTATTGATTAGAGTTGCCAGACTAAAGATTTTTCTAGTCGACTAAGTGAGTAGTCATTCATTTAAGCAATTAGCTTTATTCCACGCTCAAGCATAATTTGATCTTGCCGCAAAAGCAGGCTAATAATAGGCCTATGTCTAAAAAAAAAATAACAAGGTATTTTTATTGTTTATTAATAAACTAGTGTTTTCTAAATCAGTGTCGGCTGCAAAAATATTTCCATACATATCTGCTGTAAAGTGGATGCACCTTTAGAGAGAAATGCAACTTTCATATGGATTGCTTTCTATTCAATTTCGTTTTGATTATTACATAATCAGACGGTTTGCTTTAGATTCACATTTTTCTGTTTAAAAGTGGACATTTCAAACAAAAATGTTTGTTTGAAACATTGAAACGCTTTATTTATCTATATTTATCATGTCTCTGACTGTGAGGCTAGTAGTATACAATGTGTTTCAGTTAATTTTTGAGACGGGCTTCAGTTCGCGCCACGGAGACCATGAAAGCGCGCCTTGTTTGTTTTATTTTATTTTACAAAAGCACAACGTTTTCTTGTTATTGTGAGCTTACACAAATAAAAGTAGGTGCGAATGATGCATTATTATTTTTTGTATGACCAGAAAAGATGGAGTAGACTATTTTAAGTTGTTTCCACTGTTAATAGGAAAATGCAAGGCTATCGCGTCGGCGCCTCCATGTCATGCAGTGCGTGTTCTACACTCTGCACTTGGATATGCGCCTAATAATAGCAAACATTTATCTAGGTTAAAGTTAGAGCAAGCGGCCATGCCAGACGGATAAGTCTTTTTCACGTTTAGTTTAACAAATCATGCATTTTCTATACCTCGAGTAAGCGCTGCGCCAGTTTGAAAAAACTGCTGAGGCAAGACGCCTTTGGTCGCACTTTGGATCATTTATGAGCAAAGTTACGGTGATATATTAGCTAGATAGCTAGCTGAGTAACTTACCTTCGACATGCTACATCGGTGAGGTACTGAGTGCCAACGTCTTCACCATTCTTCTTGACAAGAGCGACCGTTCTCTCGTATGCAGTAAAAGGAAGCTCACTCTTCACGATATGGTAAGCAGTGTTGATTAACTTCACCATCCGTTGAATTGTATCATTGTTGGCCCGTTGTGTCCAGGAATGAAGTGGCCCAGCTGATGGGTTGTCCGCCACCCGCTTTGCTAACACACACTGCAAATGTTGGCGGCTTTTTTCGTGTGCATCTAATGCCTGTTTTCTGTAGTTCTGGGTCCCCTTATAAAATGTCCCGGCTCGGTCGGCTTTTGTCGGAAATTTTCGGCAAACGATACAGTACATACCCTCATCGCCTTTCTCCACCCAGGTGTACTGTGTTTTCCATGACACTAGGAATGTCCTCTTTCTCATATCAGCCTCGTAGTTTTTTGACATTTTAAAGGGTAACTAAACACTAAAACAACTTAAATTAACAACGAAATAACCTGAAGTAACATTGACACTTTTCGCGCCACTGTGCATGACGTTTGCTGTTTGTTTTGCTGATGGCCAGTCAGCTAGCCCGACATAGTCGTTTACTGGCCCCGGGCCATCAGGCCATTGCTTATGTCGAGCCCGAGATACTGGGAGGTACCTCTCACAGCTGCATCCCAGGAGAGTGTCTCCAGAGGGCACTTCAGTGTCGCCCTGTAATTACTTCTCATCATTCAATCAGCAGCCAGGAGCAAGTGCTGATCGGCCACACCTGTGCTTCATTAAGATGAGAGAATATAAGCAAAGCAAGATAATGAAAGGGTTAGTTCTCCACTGCAGAAAATGCTAATAGTGTGTTCTCTTTGTCTCTGCTTCTCGAGATTCAAGTGAGGATTGACCGATCAGCACTGGCCTTCTAACGCTGGAAAGCCACATACCTTTTCTGCACCTTCATCAACCTTTGAGCACCGTAATTCCCACATTAACCCGCTGGGGTTGACAAATGCGCCTGCACGTTTTGCTCATTTTATTTTTACATAACAGCAAAATATACATAAAATACTATGTCATTTTGGTCATACAGACTTTAGAAATATGAAAAAATAAGCTGTTAAATTTCTACTTTTTTAAATAAACAGGGTGTGCTTTCTGCCTCTCCATCTCTGTGAACTTTTTTTCTGGTGCATGTCTCTAAATTGAAAAAAAAACTCATCGAAAACTATTCACCCAGGCATGAGCAATATATCTTTATAATCATTTAAGTGTGTACTTTTAAATGATCTAATTCAAAACTAAAACAAATATTCTCTGTTTATGTAATCTATATAAAAAGAGCCAGTTCTCATTTCAGCTCATTATAACTCGTTATCTTTTAATGTGACCATGCCCACGGAGAGCGCGCGCTATTTAAACGCAAATGATCTGAGGCAATACATGCAAACATGCAAAACGGCCACATAAGCTCGATAAAACACATCAAGTTTAATCAGATGAATGTACTATGTCGTTTTGCCAGGCTGTGAGGAATAATCCTGGGAAACTTTCCTCAGAAGTGCTGGTTTCACTTCAAGGAGCAATGGATCAAGTTGAGGATTAGTAGTACGTTTTTTTATTATTATATGCTTTGTTCAAGGCCGGATTTACCACCGGGCCGATTGGGCCGGTGCCCGGGGGCCTCCGACCTCTAGGGGGCCTCCAAGACCCCACTAACTGTGTGGCCTCATCCTTTTTTATTTTTTTATTATTGAATTAAAATACAATTAATTAATGATTGTGTGCATGTATGTTAACAATAATTTATTAACATAAAAAAGTATCATGATCAGTTTTTTGGCTGTGTCGGCTGTGTCTAATGATGACGAGTCAGCTTACCGTGAAAACTGTTGATAGTGGCAAAACAGGTGGTAGAAGATAGTGTGAAAAACAGAGAGTTGAGGACATCGAAAAAACAAACAACATGAATAAAAAACGGTGGAGCAGCGGAGCCACAAAACGCAAAGCTAAAAAGCAGAAAGGATAGCAGAGAGGATTTAATTAGGAGTAATATTCCAACCATCTCTACTTTTTTCAAAAGCCGGCTCGATGAAAACAAAGAGCCTAGCGGCGCCGGCGCCTGCAGTGATGCTAGCAAAGAGGAGTTTAGCACAACATCCAGCCTTGCTATTTTAGATGAACCTGAGCATCAGCACCAGCACGACAAGAGAGAGAACCCCAGCCCAGCTGGAGTGACAGACACCTGTTCAAGTGCCCCCCACCACTACAGTCTCCGACTCCACTTGAGACCGAAACCGAAGCAGGTGCTTCAGAAGCCGCTGAAGGCGGCAGAGTCCCGGCGGTGACGTGCATTACCAGTTTGACAGCCTCAAAATGTAGGCCTATCTATTACTTTTTCCCCTTATTAAAACCCCCTGATTATTAGATGCCCGGGTCGGCGAAGAAGTCAAGTCAAGTCAAGTCAAGTCAAGTCACCTTTATTTATATAGCGCTTTTTACAATACAGATTGTATCAAAGCAGCTTCACAGTGATAACATTAAAATAATACAAAAAACAATTTCATCATCGTCCACCTTTAAGGCAGATCTATAATATTGTTGAATATTAAATGCCCCCAACTAAGCAAGCCAGAAGGTAAGGCAACAGCGTCAAGGAACCAAAACTTCATCAGGTGACAGAATGGAGAAAAAAACCTTGGGAGAACCCAGGCTCAGTCGGGGGCCAGTTCTCCTCTGGCCAACGAGCGAACAGTGTATGATTATGATTCAGGAGCATTACAGGTCAGAAGTCAGAATGAATCGGAGTATTTTTCCAGTTCCGGTTGGGTGAAACTAGATAGGAAGAAGCCTTCCGAATCTGCGTCCACCGACCCACTTAAATAAATAATTGTTCTGATTTAGCTAGAGCCCAGCACCGACATTTCACCACCCCTCTGTCCCCGTATGATATGTTGCTTTTTTAAATAATGTAACGTTGTTTTAATGTTCATTTTTATGACCAGATACGCCTTCTAGGCTTATCAAAGCAAAGTCATATTGGATCAGAACATTCAGAATATGAATCCAGTTCCATCTGGTTGGAAGTCGGAGTCATCACGCCGGTATGGAGACTAGTTTGTTGATGATCAGTGTCGATGGCTATTGTGTCAGTAACAGGGAAGGTACTGGTTGACACTTCAGAACTCTGCGTTGTCATCGTGTCCAGGCGCAGGTC
Organism: Phoxinus phoxinus; assembly: GCF_949152265.1. Classification (NCBI taxonomy): domain Eukaryota; kingdom Metazoa; phylum Chordata; class Actinopteri; order Cypriniformes; family Leuciscidae; genus Phoxinus; species Phoxinus phoxinus. The sequence continues at coordinate 20,470,503 of NC_136886.1, read as the reverse complement.
CTTCATCAGATCTGTATACGGCCTGGATCCGTCGGACTGCGGTAAACCTCGGATAAACAGAGACTAATATTAGCGTAGACGCCATCCTTCTTATGATATAAAAAGTACATTAGGATTCATGGGGAGTGTTCCCGGTTCCGGCTGACCTAAACTATGCAGCCTAAATTTATAGAAGTCTATAATGTGTTGTGTATGCTAGGCCAAAAATATGTGTTTTTAGTCTATATTTGAACTGACAGAGTGTGTCTGCTTCCCAGACAATGTTAGGAAGATTGTTCCAAAGTTTTAAACAGAAAAAAAAGAAGAAAAAAAAGTTTTTTTTTTTAATATAAAAATAAATAAAAATAGATAAAAATAGGTGCTAAATAGAAAAGCATCTTCCACCAGCAGTCGATTTTTATATTCTAGGCATTACCAACTGGCTGGAATTTTGAGATTGCAATAGACGTGAAGGACTATAATGCGTTAAGAGCTCGCTCAAGTACTGGGGAGCTAAACCATTTAGTTCTTTGTAAGTGATCAGCAATATTTTAAAATGTATACAATGTTTAATAGGGAGCCAATGCAGTGTTGACAGAACCAGAGTAATATCATACTTCCTGGTTCTGGTAAGAACTCTGCATTTTGGACCAGCTGTAGTTTGTTTAATATGCGTGCAGGGCAACCACCCATAATAGCATTACAATAATCTAGCCTTGATGTCATGAACTAATTATTCTGCATTTTTCATTGAGAGTGTGAGGAACGTCTCGGTTACGGATGTAACCCTCGTTCCCTGAGTAGGGAACGGAGACGTTACGTCGAAATGACGACGAATGGGGTTCGCTTAGAAGCCTATCCTCTCCGAATATTAATAAAACGAGCCAATGGCAAGCAAATGCCATGGGTCTGCTGAATTTGCATAGCGTAACTCCGCCCCACAGTGTGGGTATATAAGGAAGTGAGCCGGCAACATGCAGATATGTTTCTTCGCTGAAGGAGCCAAGCTGAACTCAGGCTGTTCCAGCGGTACAGCGGAAGTGGCAGGAAGACGTAACGTCTCCGTTCCCTACTCAGGGAACGAGGGTTACATCCGTAACCGAGACGTTCCCTTTCGTTGTCACTTCGAGTTACGTCGAAATGACGACGAATGGGGTTCCCAGTCCAATCACGCCACCTCGGCTGTCTTCCAGTGCCCTGCGTAAGTCTGAGCTCCCTGTCGTGAGACTAGCACGGACGAAGGACTCCTACTTAACACAGGAATACCAAGGTACACTGGGAAGCATATCACAGTGGAAATATGCAATCAGTGCCCGCCCGAAGGGGGGGGACTTAAGAAAACACATATGACCCGGAGGGGGGAGCATACGGAGAACACTGGGGTGTCCAGCCCGTAGGGTGGAGTATTTCAACCCCAGGGGTGGCAGACTGGCTTGCCAAGGGAAAGACACATGCTCGAAGGAGGCTTACAGTGGAAATACACACGTGGGGGTCGCCCAGCGGGGGAACCATGCACATGGTGGCACCTAGCCAACGCGAAAGCTGCCGGAGGCATAACTCTGGCGTTGACGTCAACAGCGCTGGAGGAACTCAGGGCTTATCAGGCTCACCTGAGGAGAATATCGCACGTATCCAGTCCGTGGAGTGGAATGGCGAGCAAGCGAAGACACCTGAGCGGGTCCTAGCACCGGCTGGTTGAAGCGAGTACTCGGGAGGACACTGGCTCCACTCGGAGATTGTAGAATCTGGCGAATGTGTTGGGTGTCGCCCAGCCTGCAGCTCTGCAGATGTCTGTTAGCGAGGCGCCATGCGCTAGAGCCCAAGAGGAGGCCACACTCCGGGTGGAGTGGGCCGTCACACCAAGGGGGCACGGTCGACCTTGCTGCTGGTAAGCCAAAGCAATGGCGTCCACTATCCAGTGAGACAACCTTTGCTTGGAGAGAGCCCTTCCCTTCAGCTTCCCACCATAACAGACAAAGAGCTGGTCTGAGGTCCTGAAACATTGCGTTCTGTCTACGTAAGCACGGAGGGCGCGTACTGGACAGAGCAATGCCAAGGCTGGGTCTGCCTCCTCCAGGGGCAGCGCTTGCAGGTTCACCACCTGGTCCCGGAAGGGAGTGGTGGGAACCTTGGGCACATATCCAGGCCGGGGTCTCAGGATCACGTGAGAAAAGGCCGGCCCGAATTCCAGGCACGCTTCGTCTACAGAAAATGCGTGCAGGTCCCCTACCCTCTTGATGGAGGCCAAAGCAACCAGGAGCGCTGTCTTTATTGACAGGAACTTAAGCTCCACTGATTGCAGAGGCTCAAAGGGAGCCCTCTGCAGGGCAGTTAGTACCACTGAGAGGTCCCAAGAGGGCACGAGAGGAGGGCGAGGAGGCTGTAGTCTCCTCGCTCCTCTCAGGAACCTGATGACCAGGTCATGCTTTCCCACGGACTTACCATCAACTGCATCGTGATGTGCGGCGATAGCGGCAACATATACTTTCAGGGTGGAGGGAGACAGCCTTCGCTCCAACCCATCCTGCAGGAAGGAAAGCACGACACTGATCGGGCATGATCTGGGGTCTTCTGAGTGAGAAGAGCACCAAGAGACGAAGAGGTTCCACTTCAACGCGTAGGCATGTCTAGTGGACGACGCTCTAGCGGAAGTGATGGTAGCCACCACCGCTGGTGGTAGGGTACTCAAACCTGCCTCGTCCCGTCCAGGAGCCACACGTGGAGGTTCCAGGGATCGGGACGAGGGTGCCAAAGGGTGCCCCGTCCCTGAGAAAGGAGGTCCAGGAATTGGCCAGGGAGGTGCTGTCGCGAGGAGTACAAGTTCGGAGAACCAGGTTCGGGTGGGCCAGTGCGGCGCAACCAATATGACCTGCTCCTCGTCCTCCCTGATCTTGCACAGGGTCTGTGCAAGAAGGCTCACTGGGGGAAACGCATACTTGCGGAGGCCCCGGGGCCAGCTGTGCGCCAGAGCGTCCGTGCCGAGCGTGCCCTCGGTCAGGGAGTAAAACTGGGCGCAGTGGGACGAGTCGTGGGAGGCAAACAGGTCTACCTGTGCGTCCCCGAACTGATCCCAAATCAGCTGGACCGCCTGGGGATGGAGTCTCCATTCTCCCGGAAGAGGCTGAAGCCGTGAGAGCTCGTCGGCCGCACAGTTCAGGTCTCCCGGAATATAAATGGCTCGAAGCGACCTCAGATGCTTCTGACTCCATAAGAGGAGGTGGCGGGCGAGTTGCGACATACGGCGGGAGCGTAGACCACCCTGTCGGTTGATGTACGCTACTGTCGCGGTATTGTCTGAGCGGACTAGTACGTGCTGGTTCTTGAGCAGCGCCCGGAAGCGGTGCAGAGCGAGACGTACAGCCAGCAACTCGAGGCAATTGACATGCCATAGGCGGTGGGGTCCTGTCCAGGAGCCCGCGGCAGCATGTCCATTGCACATGGCACCCCAGCCCGTGGAGGAGGCATCCGTTGACACAACAACATGCCTGGAAACTCGTTCTAAGGGCACTCCGGCCCGTAGAAAGCTGAGGTTCGTCCACGGGGAGAAGGTCTGACGGCAGGTCGGAGTAACTGGTACTCGGAGCTTGCCCTGGTGCCATGCCCACCTCGGGACTCGATCGTGAAGCCAGTGCTGAAGCGGTCTCATATGAAGTAATCCGAGCGGCGTTACCGCGGCTGCAGATGCCATATGCCCCAGGAGCCTCTGAAAAAGTTTCAGTGGAACCGCACTCTTGCCCTCGATTTGTCTCAGGCAAGTCAGCAGTGACTGCGCGCGCTCGCTCGTAAGCTGCGCGCACATGGCGACCGAGTCGATTTCCATACCGAGAAAAGAGATCCTCTGCACGGGGCAAAGTTTGCTCTTCTCCCAGTTGACCCGAAGGCCCAGACGAGCTAGGTGCCGGAGCACTAGGTCCCTGTGTTCGCAAACCTGGTCCCGAGAGTGAGCTAGGATTAGCCAGTCGTCGAGATAATTCAGGATGCGAACCCCGTGTTGCCGTAGCGGCACAAGGGCTGCCTCGACGACCTTCGTGAAGACGCGAGGAGACAGGGCCAGCCCGAATGGGAGAACCGCGTACTGGTATGCCTGCCCCTCGAAAGCAAACCGTAGGAACGGTCTGTGTCGAGGAAGAATGGAGACATGAAAGTAGGCGTCCTTCAGGTCGATCGCTGCAAACCAATCCTGTGGCTGCACACATTCGAAAATGTGCTTGGCCGTGAGCATCTTGAACGGAAGCCTGTGAAGGGAACGGTTCAAGACGCGCAGATCCAGGATTGGCCGTAACCCACCGGTTTTCTTGGGGACAATGAAGTAGGGGCTGTAGAAGCCGGACCTCATTGCGGCTGGAGGGACGGTCTCGATCGCACCCTTCGCCAGCAGGGTGGCGACCTCCGCTCTCATGACAGGGGCATTGCCACCGACCATAGTGAAGCGGACTCCCCTGAAGCGGGGAGGAGACCGCGCGAACTGAATCGCATAGCCGAGCCTGATGGTCCACGCGAGCCAGCGGGACAGGTTGGGAAGCTCTAACCAGGCTCCCAAGGACTGTGCCAGCGGGGTCATGCGGACGACAGACGTCCCCGCGGGGGTGCAGCGAAGCGGAATGACCGGCCCGGACGTGGGTGGCATAGCGGCCCGGTGTGGGGGCACGGTCATTAGCCGCGTCCTGCCAGAGGAGGCCAGGGAAGGACCAGCGTTCCACGGGGGCGTGCTCTGGCAGGGGTCTGGCGACAGAAGGGGATGAGAGCGGCGGGGCCCGTGGGTGGCGCGCACTGTCATTCCCTTCTGGGGGCTCAGAGATGGGGATATCAGTTCTTTCTTTAACCACATTAGGGTGCTGCCCACCCGTGGGTGAGCAGCGGGGAGTGGAGAACAAAAGATTCTCCCCCGGCCCTCCACCGGGGGAAGGAGTGGTCCTGCTACCATCTCCTGCGAAGAACTGGTCGCCATCTCTGAGCAGCCCGTCTCAGGAGCGCCGCTTGGCCTGGCGTTTAGCGGGGCGTGGGGCTGGAGAGGGCTGTGGCGCCTGCCTGCGGCGTCCTCCACGACGCGGCCCGGGTGAAGGCTGCTGCTGGGGCCGTGCGGGAGGGGCGGGAGCCGCGGGAGGGCGCCCTCGGCGGCGAGCAGGCTGAGGCGTCTGAACCGACGGCTGGGTGGAGGCAGCAGCGGGCCGTCGGGGCAGAATGTGTTTAATAGCCTCAGTCTGCTTCTGGGCGGTTGAAAACTGTTGGGCAAAATCTTCAACCGCTCCGCCGAAGAGGCCAGCCTGGGATATGGGGGCGTCAAGCAGACGAGTCCGCTCAGCGTCCCTCATATCGGCCAGGTTGAGCCAGAGGTGTCTCTCCTGGACCACACTAGTGGACATCACCTGGCCCAGGGAGCGTGCGGTCACTTTCGTCGCCCGGAGAGCGAGGTCAGTGGCGGCACGCAGCTCATTGAAGAGCCCTGGGTCAGTCCTCCCCTCGTGCATGTCCCTGAGCATCTGGGCCTGGTAGACCTGCAGAGTGGCCATGGCATGCAAAGAGGCGGCTGCCTGCCCCGCAGCTCTATAGGTCTTCGCCACCAGGGTCGACGAAAACCTACAGGCCTTGGAGGGGTGCTTAGGATCACCACGGGAAGAAGCACTCTGTGGACACAGTTGCATCGCAACAGAGCGTTCAACCATAGGTACCCCAGTGTACCCGTAAACAGCCGCCTGATCGAGAGGAGGAAAGGCGGAGGAGGTCGCCGAGCGATCACGGGAAGACAAGGGTGCCTTCCAGGACCTCGAGACCTCCTCATGCACATCCGGGAAGAAAGGCATTGGGGTTGGACGCCGACGTGAATCGGCGGCCGCGCCCAAAAACCAATCGTCCAGACGCGAGCGCTCGGGGCAGGGTGGCGGATTGCACTCTAACCCGATGCTCGCGGCTGCCCGGGAAAGCATGGCCGTCAGCTCGGGATCAGGATCGGGCAATGCTGACGCGCCCGGAGGCGGCAGCACAGCCGACCCCTCATCTCCCGAGGACTCAAGCCCACCTTGTGATGCTGTGATCGACATAGCATCGTCATTAGGAGCGCCAGACGGCGCGCTCGGTCCGCCGCCGACCGTTGGCCGGGACTGATCGAGCGCATCATCTGGTCGGCTCGCGGGTTGCGGCACTTGAGAGGGGGATGTGGCCCGAGGACGAATCGTCGGTTGTTGTTGCCACACCGTCACCCTCAGGTCACCCTGGCCACCAGCCGAAGTACCAGCTCTATTTGCACTAGAGCTGGTAGATCGGGGTGTGGATGAGGGGACTCTCACTCTTTCGAGATCACTGAGTCTCGACCGTAGTGTCGCGATGGTCATGTTTCCGCAATGAAAACATGAGTCATCCACAAGCGCTGCTTTGGCGTGCTCTAAGCCCAAACACGCAAAACAGCGATTGTGCCCATCTAAATCAGACAGCCAGTGACCACAACCAGAAGGGCACGGGCGATGCATCTTTAAAAAGACGTGCCACGCGCTTTGCTCTTTTAGAGAGAAGGAGAAATCCCCGCAGATGCTGAAGCGACCAGGGAGAGAACACACACACACTGGCAGATCACTGCTCAGATCGCAGGGAATGTGCACTCGCTGGAACTCGCTGTCACACCAACACCTGGAGGGAAGCTCGTCTCGAAGAGGAATAAAGAGATGATACTCAGGATGGCTTGTGGAGTGAAGGATTAACTTGGCTCCGAAAGCGAAAACATATCTGCATGTTGCCGGCTCACTTCCTTATATACCCACACTGTGGGGCGGAGTTACGCTATGCAAATTCAGCAGACCCATGGCATTTGCTTGCCATTGGCTCGTTTTATTAATATTCGGAGAGGATAGGCTTCTAAGCGAACCCCATTCGTCGTCATTTCGACGTAACTCGAAGTGACAACGAAAGGGAACTGAGAAGTCAGGAACAAGGAACACAAGCTTTGTATGAGAAAATAGGTCTTTATTTGAACTCAAGAAAAAAAATCAACTTTACAAACTCATAAATTTCTTACAACAAATATAAAATAAACAAACAGAAACTGAGATCAATAAACAGTAAGACAAAAACCAAATAAACAAAGTAAAACTAACCTGCTCAAATGAACAAAGCAACAGCTTATAAAGGAAAGGATGGGCCCATTACAAATTAAGAGGGAAAACAAATAAAGTTTACATTCAACATATAACCTTAAATAAATCAAAATCGAATCAAAAATATATATATTAAATAAAGATAAAGGAAACCCAAATTTAATTAAATACCATAAATATACAACTAAAGAAATCAATTAATACAAGGCATCAACTTTTCTTCCTACCCCAGGCATCTCCCAGCGAATGGTATGTCCGGGCGGAACCAATAATGTTTAAATTATCCGTTCCCACCCGGACTCTAATCTTTGTCAAGCCAGGATGTGGCTGCAGTGGACAATGTCTGAAGTTCATCACCGGTAAACTTCAACTCAAAATAGAAACAAATATAAATAACAGATACAACGTGACTGATTTGTGTGCACTTCAAATCAGTAACAATGTATACAAATGTTTTTAAAGGTAAACCTAACAATAAAGAATTAATGTATATTGTTTGTCTCGTGTGGTTATTATGAGCTATCGTACTAAAATAAATTAATGTGAATGACGAGAAATGTGTGTGTGTGTTTTGATACATCCACATTACCACTCTAATGCCATGCTTCCTAATGATATCTCCCAAGGGTACCATGTACAGAATGAACCGCAACGGTCCTAGTACTGAGCCTTGTGGTACGCCATACTGAACTTATGATCGATAAGAGACAGAAGACATGTACTGCTACAAACTGATAACGGTCAGATAAGTATGATTTAAACCATTCTAATGCATTTCCACTAATGCCAACATTATTTTCGAGTCTATTTAAAAGAATGTTATGGTCGATAGTGTCAAATGCAGAACTAAGATCGAGTAACATTAATAGAGAGATACAACCACGATCGGATGATAAGAGCAAATCATTTGTGACTCTAATGAGAGCTGTCTCAGTACTATGGTACGGTCTAAATCCTGATTGAAAATCTTTGCAGATATCATTTCTTTCTAAAAAGGAACATAGTTGTAAGGATACTGCCTTTTCTAGTATCTTTGACAGAAAAGGTAGATTCAAGATCGCCCTGTAATTGACTAATTCTGTAGGATCATGTTGTGTTTTTTAACAAGCGGTTTAATCATAGCCAGCTTAAATCTTTTTAATGTGTATCCTAATGACAAAAAATTAATTAATGATATTAAGAAGAGGATCTATCACTGTGGAAGCATCTCTTTTAGTAGCTTAGTCGGTATAGGGACTAACATACATGTTTGTCGATTTAGATGATTTAACGAGTTTAGAAAATTCTTCCCCTCCTATAGTAAGTAATGAATAGAATTTTCCTTGGGGAGACTACAATGCACTGCCTGATGCAATACTGTAGTAGGCGGTTGCATAATTATAATTTTCTCCCTGATATTATCGATCTTATAAGTGAAGAAGTTCATAAAGTCATTACTGCTGTGCTGCTTGAAAACTTCTGGGCTTGAAGCTTTATTTTTTGTTAGTTTAGCCACTGTTTCAAATAAAGACCTAGGGTTTTGTTTATTTTCTAATAATAGGTTGAAAAATAAGTAGATAAAGCATCTTTTAAGGCCTCTCTATATGCAATCGAGCTCTCTTTCCATGAAATGCGAAACAGCTCTATTTTTTTCTTTCAGTTGCGCTCCATTTTTAAGCGCAACGGAGCAACTGTGTCTAAAGTACTGGAAAATAGAGAGTTAAAAGTTTCTGTCGCAATATCAAGTTATTCTAAGCGAAGCTTCAGCGCCATCTGGTGCTTATTTAAAATAAAGCAGCCAGAAGCCTGTGTTAGAAGCTCTGGCAGATGAAGCAACCACAACACACTCCATAGTTTCAATGTTATGTGTACAAATAAAAGCCTTACATGTTTGTGTTTGATTTGTTCATTAAATAAATACATTTTCTCTCCTCACAAACCCATCAACCAGACTGAGCCAACAATGACTCGTTAAATAAGATCTGGGGTTTGTCGTCGATCACGTGACTCTAGTAAACCAATACACACCCCGATACGGGGCTTCACTAGAAATTGTGTCGCATGTGCGATACGCACAATGAAGCTTCAGTGTCATACATAACATCACTACAAAGCTTGTCTTCCTTGTTCCTGACTTCTCGGTCCCTCACATATGTGACCTGATCCAGCAAAATGAGTCACAGTGACCCAAATTTCAAAATTGAGATTTTGATATCAATGGAAAGAGGAGATCATAAGCTTTCAAATGATATCCTAGTCAAAGTCATACCTTGAATGGTTTTAAAGATATACACATTTGAATTATGGTCGTCTGCCCTCTTTTTCCAACTGGAAACCTGAGAAAATAGCTTTTAAAGTTTTTTGCCCGTATTTTTGTAGATATCTTTCAAAATCCATTGCATTTAAAGGGATAAACTATATTTTTTACAGCTTAATTTGACCAAAGATATTAATATATATAAATGCTATTACAGTAAACCAGGCTGAAGATCAAATTATTGTAAAGTATTTATTTGAATAAATATTTTAAAAGGCACTTTTACAAATATTTACAAAAATCAGAAAGATTGAACAGAAGTGCTACATTTTAGCTAGAGAGAGAAAGAGTGTGTGTGTGTGTGTGTTTGTGTGTGTGTGTGTTTGTGCGTGTGTGTGTGTGTGCGCGCGTGTGTGTGCGCGCGGCACGTGTGTGCGTTTGTGTGTGTGTGTGTGCGCGCGCGTGTGTGTGCGTGTGCATGTGCGTGTGTGTGTGTGTGTGTGTGCGCGCGCGTGTGTGTGCGCGTGTGTGTGTGTGTGTGCGCGCGCGCACGTGTGTGTGTGTGCGTGTGCGTGTGCGCGCGCGTGTGTGTGTGTGTGTGTGTGTGTGTGTGTGTGTGTGTGTGTAGGCTAGTTGACAATAACAGTGTAACAAATTAATAACGGAGATACCAACAGTTAAATATTGGGTTTACACAGAGCGCTGCGAGTCTGACAGGAGGATGGCTGGACCAATCGCGTGCCGCGGGGCTTCCCATTGACAAATGATCAGCGTTTGTGTACATTTCTAAACTTTTTGATTGGCTCAATACAACGTGTAACACCATTTGGAGAGCAGAGATAGTGACGTTTCAGGGGATACCCGGGAAATGTTCAGAGGTGACGAGAGGATTTGAGAAAAGCAATGTTCATTTCCAACGAATTTAGTAAAACTTTGTCAAGTTTAATAGTCATTTAAATACATTTGCTCAATTATCTGGACCACTAAACTTTGGAAGATTATTTTTGAATGTCTTTTCTTTGAAATTAGCACAAAAAATTTTTTTTTATTTTTTTATTGTTTTTTCACATTATCGGCCCGTATCTTAAAATGGAACGTTGCGACTTCCGACTCATTTCGCCAGATCGGGTCACATATGGTGGCAGCGGTGGGATCTTTCAGTCAGTCAAGGACACTAAGAGCAGCTTTTTGGTTTCTTTCTGCCCCTCGTGGCTGTGTCCCCCCCCCCCCCCCCCCCCCCCCTGTTAATATGAATACCTTAAAGACTTAAAGAAAGGTGTTCTCCCTCTCTATATGCAATCGAGCTCTCTTTCCATGAAATGCGAAACACCTCTAATTTTTTCTTTCGGTTGCGCTCCATTTTTAAGCGCAACGGAGCAACTGTCTAAAGTACTGGAAAATAGAGAGTTAAAAGTTTCTGTTGCAATATCAAGCTCTTCTAAGCTATCTGGGATGTTGAGATGATGAAACTGATCAGGAAGATTATTAATAAAGCAATCTATAGTGGCAAAAGTGATAGGTCTAACATATTTGTAACACAGAGTCTTACAAATATTGCAGCCTTGGCTAAATGAAGTTTACACAAGACAAGATAATGATCTGAGATGTCATCGCTCTGCTGTAGAATTTCAACGTATCAATATTGATTCCGTGTGATAATATTAGATCTAGAGTATGATTACGACAATGAGTAGGTCCTGACACATGTTGTCTAACTCCAATAGAGTTAAAAATATCTTTAAATGCCAATCCCAATGCATCGTTTTCGTTATCTACACGTTAAAGTTGGACTTAGCTGACGTTAAAGCCCTGAAAAATTAGGACTTGGCTGACGTTAAATGTTATATAAAGGTTGCATTAAGACTGCTACTTAATCATTTGCCGTCATTTATTTTTGCTACATTTCAAATGCCATTTATTTATATATTTAATTGTTTTACCCTTATCAGATACAATTTTCAATCTTAAAATAGTAAAACAAACAAAACATTCTATTTGTATTTTAAACAATATTTAATGTTTATTGTGTCATTTGTGAAAATAATTTTATTCAAGTCATTAATGTGTAATTTGGATACATAAAATAACTGAAATGTCCTTATCTTGATATAGACGTTTGCCAACTGCTTTATGTTTATTTGTATTTTTTACAATTATCATTATCAAGCACAAAACATCATTTGAAATGGTGTAAATGATTCAGAAATATGTGAAATAGTTGAGGAAACACAAATTATCCTAAATTTTCTTATCTTGTAATTATAATTTAATTACTATTTCAAACAGAAATGATGTGCATATATTTCTCTCTGCATACAGTATCACTAGACAGAGACACAATTTTCAGGAGTGCCATGAATAAAGCTTGTTAATTGTCCCAGTGGACTGGTATTACAGCACAGACCAGCATGCGTGTACTGTAGTCGTGAAGGCCATTTCCCTTGTTATGGCTGCTAGTTGGACAGAGATAAAGTGAACTGATGCGTTTGTCTCTGCTAACAGATTCTATGCAGCTTCAGTTTAATTAATCAAAACAGGACATCAAGAACAAAGATACTCCTGGGACCCAGAATTTGAAGTAACACTCACTTGCAGCCTTGCCTTTACAAAGGGAGGAAAGTATTCATCTATTGGTGTGTATTGTTACTATGATGTCTTAATCATGAGTGTACTGTGCTGTCAGCTAGCAAAAGCCCCCATAGCTGCTTCGGAAACATTCTCTTTGGTGTAAAATGATAGGCCTTTTCATCCAACTAAATGGCTTGTTAAGGGTACCATTGACTAAATAAGCAGGCTGAATCTCCAGTGCCATGTGCTTTTGTGTGCTATGACTGGAATGATGGGACAGAACAGCATGTTCTCCCATGGCTGATGCTGTGTCTCAACATTCGTGACAGAGATGTATCAACCAGTGGACGTATTAGATGCTCTGCCATTTGATAGGTGGGAGCAGTGAGGATGAATATATTTCGAAAACCATGTCATTGTAAAGATCTGTAGCTTTACAGATCAATACCATGCCTAAACCACTCTCTGCCTCACACACACAAATACACCTTTAAGAGTATCAGAGTGTGCTCTCAGTAGAGAAAAACCCTCGTAACTGTTATGAAGGCTGTCATCAATCAGAGAGTATTGGCTTTGTGTGTAATAACTCCAGCTCCACTTATTTCTGCAGTAATGGCCTCAGTCACTGTGGTTCTACTCTTCTCTAATAGTTTAGGCCTCCAGCCACATCTGATTCACCACTTACAGGTGTCAGATTCAATCTTCAAGGCTGCTATGATGCATGGGTGTGATATATAGTAAACTGATGAAGGGGAACCTAATAGAAATAGCTTTCTGGACACTTAAATGACTCTCAGAGTTTGGTGTATAAAACATTCTTTGTGTGTTTACTTACATTTTAGTGTAATGAGGGTAGTGGGGGATCTAGGTTAACCCTCTGGGGTCTGAGGTGTTTTCTGGGTCCTGGAGGTGTTCTGACATGCTCTAACATTTGTGCTTTGTATCATTGTATCATTAATTCATCTTTGTCTCTAGGATACGTACCAAAAACCTTTAAGCTAGCTATGATTAAACCGCTTGTTAAAAAACAGCAACTTGATCCTACAAAACTAGTCAATTACAGGCCGATCTCTAATCTGCCATTTCTGTCAAAGATATTAGAAAAAGCAGTATGCTCACAACTGTGTTCCTTTCTTGAAAGAAATGATATCTGCGAGGATTTTCAGTCCGGATTTAGACCGTACCATAGTACCGAGACAGCTCTCGTTAGAGTCACAAATTATTTGCTCTTATCATCCGATCGTGGTTGTATCTCTCTATTAGTATTACTGGATCTTAGTGCTGCATTTCACACCATTGACCACAACATCCTTTTAAATAGACTTGAACATTATGTTGGCATTAGTGGAATTGCACTAGCATGGTTTAAATCATACTTATCTGACCGTTATCAGTTTGTAGCAGTAAATGAAGAGATGTCTTATCAATCACAAGTTCAGTATGGCGTACCACAAGGCTCAGTACTAGGACCGCTGCTGTTCACTCTGTATATGCTACCATTAGGAGATATCATTAGGAAACATGGAATTAGCTTTCACTGTTATGCCGACGATACTCAGCTGTATATTTCTTCAAAACCTAACGAAACCTACCAATTTACAAAATTAACGGAATGCATAGCTGATATAAAAAATTGGATGACTAGTAATTTCCTACTACTAAATTCAGAAAAAACAGAGATTCTAATTATTGGACAAAAAACTTCCACACGTAATAACCTAGAGTACTGTCTAACACTTGATGGCTGCTCTGTTAAGTCTTCGTCGTTGGTTAGGAACCTGGGTGTGCTCTTTGATACCAATCTTTCATTTGAAAGTCATGTGTCTAGTATCTGTAAAACCGCTTTCTTCCATCTTAAAAATATATCTAAATTACGTCATATGCTCTCAATGAATAATGCAGAACAATTAGTTCATGCGTTCATGACCTCAAGGCTAGATTATTGTAATGCTCTACTGGGTGGTTGCCCTGCACGCTTAATAAACAAACTACAGCTAGTTCAAAACGCAGCAGCTCGAGTTCTTACTAGAACCAGGGAGTATGACCATATTAGCCCTGTTCTGTCAACACTGCATTGGCTGCCTATTAAACATTGTATAAATTTTAAAATATTGCTGATCACTTACAAAGCACTAAATGGTTTAGCTCCGCAGTACTTGAGCGAGCTCTTAACGCATTATAGTCCTTCACGTCTACTGCGATCTCAAAATTCCGGCCAGTTAATAATACCTAGAATATCAAAATCGACTGCTGGCGGTACATCCTTTTTCTACTTAGCACCAAAACTTTGGAACAGTCTTCCTACCATTGTCTGGGAAGCAGACACACTCTGTCAGTTCAAATCTAGACTAAAAACACATCTCTTCGGCCTAGCATACACATAACACATTATATACTTATAATTAGGCTGCATAGTTTAGAACAGCCGGGACCGGGAACACTTCCCGTAATCCTGATGTACTTGGTACATCATAAGAAGGATGGCGTCTACGCTAATATTAGTCTCTCTGTCTATCCCGAGGTTTACTGCTGTCCACCGGAACCAGGCCGTATTCAGATCTGATGAACGACCAGCGCCAGGACACGACGACGACGCCGCTGACCTGAAGTGTCAACCAGTCTCTCCTCCTCTCCACTCCGACTTCAACCAACCGGAACTGGACAAATACTCTGATTCATTCTGAACTTCATACACTGTTCACTCATTGGCCTGAGGAGAACTGGCCCCCGACTGAGCCTGGGTTCTCCCAAGTTTTTTTTTTCTCCATTCTGTCACCTGTTGGAGTTTTGGTTCCTTGCCGCTGTTGCCTTGCCTTCTGGCTTGCTTAGTTGGGGACATTTAATATTCAACAATATTATAGATCTGCCTTAAAGGTGGACGATGATGAAATTATTCTTTGTATTATTTTCATGTTATCACTGAGAAGCTGCTTTGATACAATCTGTATTGTAAAAAGCGCTATATAAATAAAGATGACTTGACTTGACTTGCTTATTTCTGTTACTTGTGACATTTTCATGGCTAAAGTCGTATTACACTGTATTCGTTACAAACTATGCTACAATAATATGTCAGCAGCATGTATGTAAAATTTTGTAGTTTTGAGATAATAACATTTATGCGTGGTTTGTGAAAATGACAAAAAAATGTCACTGAAATAAGGTCATGAAACCCAAACGGATTATTCAGATAAGAAAATATATTGATTTAAAATTTGTAAAACATGTCTTGTGTAAGAAAGCTTTATGCGAGTAGGCATAAACCACCCCATGAATATTGAGTGTTTCACACCTGAGAAAGGCCCTCCCATAATGGCCCTATTAGGAGCTCTCAGGCACAAAGAATTTAGAGATTTAAAAAATAATGGCTTTTTGATTGTTTGGATTTATTTACAACACAACATAATCCAAAGATACACAACAAATGGCAAAAAAGCACATTATTTAACACACTGAACTAAAGACAGAGACTTAACAGTCACACACATTTGTGCCATTCCTGAAACATAGTACACACCTGTCATTTCCAAGGTGTTTGATTTTTCACTTTACCATGTTGAAGTCAGCAGAACCGGTACGTAAAAAAATAAAATAAAAAAAGAGCTGTGAACATGCTGATATCAAGAGAAACTAGGGCTGCACGATTTTGGGAATAGCCTACATTTTAGATTTGTTCTGGTTAAAAGTGCTTTTTTTTTTAATTTACAAAATACACACACACACACACACACGAGCATATATATATATATATATATATATATATATATATATAATGAACACCAGGTTTGTTGTGCCTTGTAGGCATATACGTGCAGGGCTGCATAAAATAATAACAATAGGGCGCACGGAGCAACAAGCGCTCTTAACACAGACGCGCATGCACGTGTTTCGTTGTCACGGCTACATAAACAAATTTCCACAGGAAGACAGATGTTATGGTAATATTTTACATGTATTTTAATCACAAAAACGAACGTTTGCATCAAGTGAAAGCATCAGGCACATTGGCTACCAACCAGTGATGCGCGGGTTGATCCAAATTGAGTGGGTGCCTGCGGTTACCCGCGGTTACAAGTCATCCAAAAATATTTTTAATGATATTCGGGTCGCGGTCGGTCGGGTCGTTTGAAATAAAGATACCAATTAAACTTTTGTAATTTATATAGTACTAGACACAATTGTCTATAAAATACATAGGCCTACGCTTATTGTCTGAATAACTGGCGCGAGGATGATGCACGAGCTCAGTCTGCAAGCAGAGATGCAAGTGGGAAATCCTTATTTACCTTTTGAATGTTGAGCGTGTTATTAACTTTTGAAAAAAAGCTGACACGGGACAAAATGCCCGATTTCCCAACACGTTGAACTGAACAATGCCATTGTGCCATTTTAATAGGCTACTTTTAAACGCATATAGCTCAGTAATGTCAGTTTTCTGTATTTTCTGAGAGGGGGCGGGATTTCTGTTGGGAAAGTCGGGGGAGAGACGCACACTTCGATTAGACTGGATAAACACATGCAGCATCTTGATTGTTAAGAAAATGAAATGAAATAAATGAATAAATCAAGCCTTTATTACATAACACTAGGCTATATCAGCATTCAGAAAAATGCTGGACCCGCACCTAGTTCCTACGTCTATGGTCCAATGACGCTACTATGAGCATTTACTAGCTACTTTAAAAAATGCGGGTCAGGTACAATATTTTCTTTCTCTTTTTTTGCGGTCCGAGTTGCCGGCGGGTTAGTTGAAAACGTCAGTCGGGTGCGGGTTGTTTATACATTGACCCACGCATCACTGCTACCTACATAATAAGCTGTTTTCAATTTAAAATGTTCAATGAACGCACAGTCAAACACACAGCGCGTGCAGAGAACATTCACTGAAGCATCGAGCAACAGTTCGACTGCAATGTGAAGTTTATGCAACAATAACACCAACTAATATCATTCAGAATTATTTCTTACCTTAAAATCTTTCTTGTCTTCAAATCGCGTTCTTCTTCTTCTAATGTAAATCCAATGTAATCTCACAGCGTGTCTTCCAAACTCGACGAACAGCAGAGGATTGATTAAGTTCGGTGCATTGTTTTTGAGGTAATGAGCGCGTTTGCGCGACGCGTTGAAGATTTGCATGTCAATATATTTTGCGCGTGTGGATGTGGTCACATTAAAACTAATGAGCAAGGGTATGAGAAACTGGATATCTTGTTAGTTTTATACAAATTACTTAAACAGAGAATATTTGTTTTCTTTTTTAATCAGATAATTTAAAACTACAGACTTAAATGTTTATAAAAATATAGAGCTCATAAATGTGTGACAAGTATCCGCTGAGTTTTGTTTATGTTTAGAGACGTGCTCAAGAAAAAAAAAGTTCACGAGACGGAGAGGCAGAAAGCACACCCTGTTTAATTTCTTTATTTTACAAAAGCACAACGTTTTGTTTTGATTGTAAGTGGACACATACAAAAGTAGACATCTCACAGACTATTTTTTCATATTTCTTAAGTCTGAATGACCATAAATGACAGAGTATTTTAAGTCTATGTTGCTGCTATGTAAAAAACCCCCCAGCAAAACGTGCCCGCGCGTTTGCCGACCCCAGAGGGTTAAGCGGATATTTGGAGATTTACCCAGACATTTGAATTAGTATGGGGCATTCCTTTGATTAAATATTTAATATTTAGTTAAATAGTGGTATATGATATAGGTGTAATTTTTGGATAATCTTTCAATATTGCTGAATCCGATAACTTTAGTCACATACCCTCATACACTACAGACCCTGTTATTACTCACAGCGAAGTTCTTGTCATTCTTTGCTTAGGGGTAAAAAGAAGTTACCTATACCTATGTACTAGTATACTGTTGAGGAACAGCACAACGCTGTCTACACTGCTGGTAGATGCGTTTTGATGATCTTTACTGTATTACACATGAAAAATAAAAAATAAATCAGTGTCAGTATAACTTTCAATTAGAAGTACAACTTTAATTTATATGCTACTTTGGATGTGAGTCTTGCGTATTCAACCCGGAACCAAAGGGTAAAGTGTGAAAGAATGATTTGTTTAAGATTCAAACATAATTACAAAGAAGGCACACATGCTTATATATCACCACAGACCAATGATAATTTGAAGGTGTTTACCAGCCAGTGTCAGGGTTCTGACACTTCTGGTGTCAGAGGTGATCATTCGCTCATTCTCGTGCGCTCTCTCTTGTTGTGTGAGAGTGCGGTCTCGAGTCTGCTCGGGCCGTACACTCTTCTGTCCGCGTGTGTTGTTGTGTTTTGTGTAGCATTTGGGCAAGGGGATGAAATGAGCCGCCTTCGAGAACCGGTCCACCACGGTCAAAACTACCGTGTTGTCCTAAGGGGGTGGGAGGACGGTGATAAAATCTAGTGCGATATGGGACCAGGGCCTCGAAGGGACAGGCAGCGGTTGGAGTAACCCATCTGGGGGTCGATTGGAAGACTTACCAGGGGCACAAACAGAGCAAGCCAAAACAAAACTGTGAATGTCACGAGCCATAAGTGGCCACCAGAATCGTTGCTTAGCCAGAAAACTAGTGCGAGTGACTCCTAGATGACAAGCCACGTTGGAATAATGCCCCCACTGAATGACGTCAGACCGTAATCCCTCCGGCACAAATAGACGGGGAGTTGGACAAACCGAAAGGCATGACCAAATATTCAAAATGCCCTCTGGGGGTGTTAAAAGCAGTCTTCCATTCATCCCCCTTCCTTATGCGGACCAAATAATAAGCATTACGTAAATCCAGTTTTGTGAAGATTGACGCTCCCTGCGACCTCTCAAAGGCTGAAGACATCAACGGCAAAGGATAAGTATTCTTTACCGTGATGCTGTTCAGCCCCCGGTAATCGATACAAGGTCGCAGAGAACCGTCCTTCTTCCCCACAAAAAAAGAACCCCGCCCCCGCTGGGGAAGAGGAAGGGCGGATGAACTTCGTTGCTAGAGAATCAGAAATGTATTTCTCCATAGCCTCCCTTTCTGGAACAAAAAGCGAATATAACTTGCCTTTAGGCGGAGACTTACCTGGCAGTAAATATATGGCACAGTCGTAAGGACGATGCGGAGGAAGAGAAGCAGCACGAGACTTACTGAACACTTCACTCAGGTCGCGGTACTCTGCGGGCACGTTAGACAAATCCACTGCCTCCTCCTGAAACACAGAAACAGGAACAGACGGACAGGCAGACATTAGACAGGACTCATAACACTTTTTGCTCCACTCCATGATGGATTTCCGAAGCCAGTCCACTTTAGGGTTGTGTTGGGTCAGCCAGTGGTGGCCGAGTACAATGGGTGCAAAGGGGGAGTCCATGACGTAAAATGAAAGTGTCTCTGTGTGGTTGCCAGACGTGATGAGAGTGACCGGTCCAGTGGTGAGTGAAATAGTGGGGAGTTCTTGACCATTGAGAGCGTGGACGGAAATCTTGTGTGTGAGTGGCTGAAGGGGAATTTGAAGCTTGTGTGTGAATGTGCAGTCCATGAAATTACCCTCAGCCCCGGAGTCCAGTAGTGCTTGACAGTCGTTAGAGTGTGTTGACCATCTCAGTCTTACCAGGAGGAGCGTAGATGTACAAAAGCGACCTTGGCTCGCTCTGTGTTAAAGGTTCTTGGTTGAAGTGAAAAATGCATGGAGCATCGCGTCAGAAAAGCACTGCAAAAATTGGGTTCTCCGGCGATTGATTCTGGAACTGGTAGGCGCGGTTCCGACTGAAAGAGGGTCTCAGGTGTTGTGGGGGGAGCGGACGGTGTGGGCGGCACAGTGGGAGCTCGCAGAAGTTGGAATTGCTGGGTGAGCTCGGACACCTGCGCCACAAGAACCTGAACAGCACGGCCACTACTGTTCAGATTCTCCTGCTGGGAATCCATCCGATGAATGCTGCTGTTGATGAACGCCTCCAGAGAGATTGACGATTCACTCGCTGCTTCCATTGACAGGTCAGATTGTTCTGTCATGATTGAAGGCGAGGAAGCAAGCGTGAGTGCAATCAACTCTTTATTTAAACAATAACAGAGAACAGGAATCAGGCTTTGTAGTACGTTTTTTATTCTTATATGCTTTGTTCAAATCGCGATATGGAATAGTGTCTGTAAACCGCAAAAAGACTGTTTAAATATGAATCGCATTTATGTGTGTGATGAATGAACGGCATATATGCGCGCTTTTGGATAGACTATAAAGTTTTTACTGTAAAATAGACATCAAATAAGCTTTTGTTAGCCAGTTTCTGCTCATATGTTAAATATATAGTATGTTTTATCAAAAATAAACTCTTATAAAAAAAATAAAATGTTATAGTGTTTGTTCCAATGTAACGTTAGGCTACATATGAAAATAATGAATCCTTAACTTTGAAATATGTATGATACTTTAAAAAAAGAAAGATTACACTTGAAATATTGTTAAAATTGTAATTGTTGTTGATTTACATGTGAACACTTTTTAATAAAATAGCACAAAACATATTTACAAGGTAGATGTAAAATAATCTTTATAGGTCAATATAAGCCTTCTCATTAAATTATTTATTATTGTTTTTTATTAGTGACACATTTTGGGCAGAGGATGTATTCCAAAACTTTCTGAAAATACAGTATGAGAATTAACTGCACAATTACTAGAAATGTTTACATTGGATATTATACAATTTGCATGTATAAAAACAATTGTGAAAAAAATAAATAAAAGTTTCCAAATCTAACTTTGAACCAGTTCTGTAGAATGGCTCATATAGCCTATTTGAACAGGATTTGTTTCCAGGTATGACTATGTACTAAAAATGTGCTTTTGACTTTAATTTATATTTGGAATATATATATATACATTGTCTTCTCAGGTGTGAACCACTTACTATTCATGATGGTGTTGGATCGTCCACGCCCATTGCGCATATTGCCTTCCCAAACAAAAAGTGTTTTACAAAATGTAAATCAATGTATTGTTTTATGTGAATGATTAGGCAGGATGATTTTCAGATCACTTTGAATAAAAAACTCTAGGCGACAACATCCTTTACTCAAAAGTATTTTGAACACATATGTACTATGTGTTTTGGGGCGTTATTTCAGACACTTTAATATTTCGTTTTTTTGAATAACCATGCATAAACATTATTCTCTCAAAAATACAAACATGTACATGCATGTTGCTCACATATTATGGTAGCCCTGTTTGTGATAAATAGAGTGTAATTACACATTTGCCATTGATATGTTTATAAGCAACTGAAAAAAGCACAAATGTCAGGGCATTCCAGAACATCTCAAGAACCCCAAAAACACCTTGGTCCCCAGAGGGTTAATGTATCATTGTCACAGTGGACAGTGGAGGAGGAGGAGGACCTCCAGCCTCCCCAAAGACCCAGAGGCCTTGCCCGAGCAGGCCGCTGTCTTCCCGGAGGCCGTGCCCGTGCAGCCTGTTGTTGTCCCCGAGGCCGTTCCCGAGCAGGCCGATGTGTTCCCGGGAGCCGTGCCCGTACAGCCCGCTGTCGTCCCAGAGGCCGTTCCCGTGCAGCCTGCTGTCGTCCCGGAGGCCGTGCCCGTGCAGCCCGCTGTCGTCCCGGAGGCCATGCCTTGCTGCCCGCTGTCGTCCCGGAGGTCGTCCCCGTGCAGCCCGCTGGCATCCCGGAGGTCGTTTCCGCGCAGTCCGCTGTCGTCCCGGAGTTCGTTCCCGTGCATCCCGCTGTCGTCTCAGAACTGCCCACCATCAGTCCAGCCACAGCCAAGAGGGCGGTGTTCCTCTTTTACGCAGTGGCAGTACTGCATGCATGGAGGAGGCACAGGACGTCGGCCGGTCCAGAAACTATTCAGATCACATCTGCCGATCCAGAGATTTTCCCTGGTCATGAGCCGGTTTCTGTTCCTGTACAGCCCGCTGTGGCCCCGGAGATCGTTCCCGTGCAGCCCGCTATCATCCCTGAGATCGTCTCGGAACTACCCACCATCAGTCCGGCCACGGCCAAGAGGGCTGTCTTCCTCTTTTTTGCTGTGGCGGTACTGCATGCGTGGAGGAGGCACAGGACGTCGACCGATCCAGAGACTGTTCAGATCACGTCTGCCGATCCAGAGACCGTAGATGAGGTTATGTCACAGTGTCTGTTTTGTGTATTCCTGGTGTCCACTAGAGGTCCTCTTCCCACGGTGTCATCCACATTATGAACTGCATTCCCCACAATCCTTGTCTGTACCAATCAATGTTCATTGCACTCAGCTGTTCCCCGTCATCAGTGACAGTTGCTGGTGTCAAATTTATGAACAATTTTACATTGTGCACTTTTAATACATCTTTCTTCTAATCTAGAGCATGTTTGATTTAGTTTACCTCGAAATGTTAATACAAGCATGTACTAACGTGTAGTTAAGATGGTATATTCATGCAGGAATTCATAAGACTTGTGTCGTAGTTAAGGTTAGTTCCTCGTTAGTACATATGTCTTAATTCATCATTAGTTCATAGTAAAGTAATTATTAATTCAGGTATTAGTACATGGTTATTCATGTACTGTTATTGTAAAGTGTTACCAAAGGGGTTTTAAAACCACTGCAAATGTCCAGACTCATGACTTCAGGATTGCCATTAAATTCATCAAACAATCTATAACTTTATCAAGTTTAACAAGTTTATCAGTTTTGTCTCTGAAACCTTCTGCTTATATCTGGATGGAGGCAAAGTAAACACCAAAGTCAAATTAACATGGTTTCTGCTCATTGTTGTCTGCAGACCAGAGCACTGTGACAATTTAAATGATATGCCAAGCTGTAGAATAAACTGTAATATGCAGCAGACTTAATAATCAAATAGTCAAATAATAAAAAAAAGTCTGGCTTTCAAAACAACCTCTGAAGTATAGAGGAGGGGTATGACTGCAATGTTATTACTGAAAAGCTTTACAAGGACAAAAAATGCAGAAACATTCACGAATTAAGCCCCAGAGGCTCACCTACTGTTGAGGGCAGTAAATACATGTGCAAATTACAGTGCCAGCACTCTGCTGACACACTGTGTGATTACTGAACAGGCAACTGCTGGCAGAGATCAGTGGAATGTGCAACATTAAAACAAATAACAAATAGAAACCATTAAACAGACTGAGGACATAAAGACACATAAACATAAACAACACAAAGGACATAAAGAAATAGGAGGAATAATTTAAATATGAAACATAGGGACTGGGAAACAAAAAGCAAAAAAGAAGTGGACAAAGGCATCTATGTACATTGCTTCTGGGAGGAACAAGACGGACAAATCCCCCTTCCTACAGCGTTCTACGTCATTTGTGTGGTTTATAAACAGTGCTCTCAATAAGCCTTTCAGTGTAAATTAATCATAAAGCAACAGAGAGCAGAGAGGAAAGCAGTACATTAACAGAGGCCTGCGGCCCTAAATCTATTTCAATTAGATGACACTTTCAATATTGTGCATCTGATTTTCGAGATATTGAAATATCTTTTTAATGCACGGAAAACTGCAAAACCCATCTCCCTTCCCTTCTACGTACAATATTCTATCCATTTTTTGGGATATTTTGAGGGATGACTGTAATTTCATGGAATTAGGTGAATTTTCAGCCCGACAGTAATTTGCAACAGCAGTAGCTGGAGTAATAAAAAAAATGCAGAGATATACTTAACACAATGTGCTGTTTTGGCCAAGCAGACACAAGATTGGACACATTACACATACCACCTTGGCAAATAGTTTTTTTTTTCTATCTATTCTCTCTCACCCTCTCAAACACATACACATTTCATGTTCTATCCAATAAAACTCCCATCTGAATGACATAATATCCTCCCCTGCGGATGAGGATGTCCAGCATCCCCTGCTTTGCTCCTGAAAGGACTGTGGGACATCGATAATGTGCTGGAGAACAAAGGTAATATTGTAAAAACACTATGAAAGTGATCTGCCTGCAATAATCTTGTCTATCAATCAAAGACTTGCGGTGAAGTGCCTTTCAAACAGCAATAAAGAGGCAGTGGTTCTCTCTCTATGGAGGCGAAGGCCATTTCCACATCCAGATTACTGAAATAAAGAGCAAAGAGATTATTACAGTAGCAGGGGTGGATGTGTCTATGTCTGGCATGTTGGTCTTAGTGCTGTGAGACAGACTTTAAAAACCGAACCATTAAACTTCAACATTTCCCTTGAGTATACAGTGTGGGATTTGTATGGTGATAATCTCTCACATCATGAATGTGTTACCATTTCTCGGGTTGATGGATCAGAGGTGTTGAATCTTCACTAGACTTTTTAATATGCCAATACGGAAACTGCAAATTCAGACCAGCTTCCAAAGGGAGTGTAAATGTTAGAAGTCTAAACACAAACACACACGCACGCAAACAAAGTTTTTTTTCCCCCCATTCTGCCACCTGATGGAGTTTAGGTTACTTGCCACTGTCGTCTTTTTTCACCTGTGTTGCCATTGGCTTTTGGCTTGCTTAGTTGAGGACAATAACTCTTAACCAGCGCCCCTATTTTTGAGAATTTTCTGAAAATGACATACCCAAATACAAATGTCTGTAGCTCTTAAACCCTATGGTCCACATTCATAACTCTGGTCTTTTTTTTAAAGGGGTGGTTGATTGCGATTTCACTTTTTTCATTTTAAATAGTGTGTAATGTTGCTGTTGGTGCATGAACAGTATCTGCAAAGTTGCTGCGCAGACAGTTCAACGTAAGCAGAGATATCATCTTTTAAAAATCAGGAAGTTGAATGCCTACAAAAACGACTCGAATGGGACTACAACGAGATACTTCCCGGGTTTTATACGTAACTAACCCATACATTTACATCAACCCTCCCTCCGGAATATGGAAAAAAAGGGGGCGTGGCCATATTTCTACGGCTTTGTGGAAGAGGAAGAGTTATAGTGGAGAGCTGTAGCCATGCCGTCGAAAGTGTGTTATTTTCACCCAGCTGTCAGGTCTTCTGTGTTCGGGCTTCCTATGGACGCTGTAGTCCGTCAACAATGGTTAAAATTTCTGTTTGATTATGTTCCTGAAAATTACAATCGTAGCTCTCTGTGCTGCGCATTTTACGATAGACAGCTTCCAGAATCTCCACGAATTCAATGCCGGATTAAACAAGAAACTGTTACTAAAACATGAAGCAGTTCCAACTTTAAACCCAGAGGCAGCAGTTGTTGGGCCACAACCTGTAAGTAAGACTTAATTATTTTAAATGTATTTGCATGTATAATTTCAGACGTAATGTTTTAGTTTTATCAAGGACGTAAACAAATGCCAGCGCTGGCTTTAGTAGCCACTTAGTTATGCTATTTCGTGTGTCTATGACAAACACGTACAAACATTTTGAACCTGAATTTGTAATTATGTACTAACTTTGTAAATGTATTTTCCATGTATACTTTATGAAGTAATTTTTCGATTTGATCAAGAACGTAAACCAATGCCAACGCGGTTTGTTTATAGTAGCCAGTTAGTTCGATGCTATTTTGTATGTATAAGACAAACGTGTATAAAGTTAAAAAAATTATATGTAATCGCAACAGCAAACTTCAGCTGCGGTATTACTCGGTCATTTATTCAGTTATATTAAATGTTTAATCAGGAGAAAACCGTATCTCAAAAGCTAACAAGTGGCAGCAGTGGCATTTTCAAGTAACAGCGTATCGAAATTATTATATAATAATAGTAAAATAGAATAGAATAATAATAATAATAATAATACAATTTACCATTCAGAAACGTTTTGTAAGAGCCGTGTTTGGGGAGGTTCTGCTTGACTCTCTTCATTGCCGCTTTCTGAGTCTGATTCTGGCTCAAACTGATACGGGCGTATTGACACCATTATTTACATTTGACCGGAGCACATGCAACTTTCGCCCGTAAAGGTGATGGGCGTGAAGTTTCCGGACAACGTGCACTACGCAGTTTAGCCAATTACAACACACCGGCCCAACTAACCAATCTGAGCCCATGCCTGTTTCTGAGGGAGTGGTTTCATAGAATCAGGAAGTCAACCGGTCGTTCAAATGACAGAGGAGAAATCATCTTGCAATAAAGGTGAAATTTATGAAAAATAAGGCAAAAAAAAAAAAAAAAGACTTAGACATGTTATATTGCACCCCATAAACACAATCATGCAAAGAAAAAAAGCAGTAAACCACCCCTTTAAAACTAGACACTTGAAACTTTGTTACCCAAGAGTCATTATAACTCAAAGTAGCATAGTAAAACAAGGTAAAATTTACATGAAAGTGACTTATGATTTCTTTGAATGAACTTAACTTAGGGAAAAATGTATCAGACTTTTATGTTAAAGGCCTGAAAACACCATAAAGATACAATTTAATGTCTAGACCATGTTTTGATTCAAATTTGAGGATGATACTCCCAAAAATTTAGTTTCTGTAAGCTTTTATTCAATAAAAGTATCGACGTCCTTTCCAAAAGGCCATCCAAATGGACACCTGGCAACCAAATGACATAAGGAGTAAACAGTAGCCTACATGCATGTATATCAATTCAGAACTGTTCTGTCCATCAAACTACACAAGAAAAAACTATTTCAGCAAAACATTTTAACAAAATACTCTATATTTTGAACAATTCTAATAGCAAAAAACAGTGAAATATAACATTTCTCACTACATGTAGCCTATAGACAATCCAGAAGTTATCGTTTTCCAAATAATGTATTAACTAGAAAAAAAAAGAAAGCTTTAGCATAAAGTTCTGCCGGGAAGACTTTACCTTTTATCTATCCAATCACATTCCAATACTCGTGGTATAAAAGATCGGTCACTTACGCATGTCTGAGTTCGCAGATGCTGACGCTCCAATTCACCACCATCCTCCCCACCACCTCCAAGTTGAATCCTTCCCTCTATCCTCCCCACCACCACCAGGATGGTCCCTTCCATACCTCATAGGGGGTCGGCTGCGCCCCTGCCTTGATCTTCAGGCAGGATATGCAGAGTCCAGACCCTCAGATTGCGAGCTACGGACGGGGCCTACGCCAAATAACTTTATTGCTTGCTGGGTTGTTAATAAATGGATAATTGTCACCGTATTTATTCTCCCGAGTCTTTCTCGTAGAAATTGTTTTAGGAGGGGAGGGTGGGGTAAAGTGAGACATTGTTTTTACATTTGCTTCCCTCTAAGCGAGCTACAATTATATATCAGTCAAATTTACATATTTTCCATTAATCCGGGATGTTTCCTAGCAATGGAAATTATTAGAATGTATTCAGGACGAAGGGCAGTGAATATATGATTGTTTTTTTTTTAAAGTGGTCTTGTGTCTCACTTTACCCCAGTTTAGAGGTAAACTGAGATAGACCAGATAAATCAAGGGGATAAAGTGAACCAGCTGGGGGTAAACTGATCCACTTACTTTTCCCACTCTGAAACTACAATAACAACACATGTTGTAACAGTTAGAATCCTGCAGCTACAGGTAGCTTGACAACCACACATTCCAGAACTAATGTCGGACTAGTAACAGAATCATGGGGATTGGTCAATTAATCAAATTTTTTTGATGACCCCTCGGTGCGCATCCAGGTGAAGATGCACCGTTCTGGGTGTGCTTATGGTGAATGATACACCACTGGAGGACTCCCCTGGCATGTCTTAGAGCCGAACTTCACCCTGCGCCCTTTCCGGTTACTGCCTCAATCCAGAGGCCTCCCGCCCCTGCCCCCGGCGGATTGTTCCTCACGTGCCCTATGAGCGGCCGTGACGTCTCGAGCCCAGTCCCCAGCGGAACGAGACCCATGTGTACGAAGCCTGTGCGTCGGCGAGTGTCGGCGTGTTTGGCCGTCCGGAGCCTCTCGGTTGATCCCGAGGTAAAACATATGCTTGTCGAATGGTAGGTCTGGATAAACGGTGAAGCGACTCCAGAGGCTTGAGACACCCCTGGAGAAAAAAAAACAAAAAAAACGGTGAAGCGACTCCAGAGGCTTGAGACACCCCTGGAGAAAAAAGAAAAAAAACCGGACAGTGTCCGTGAGGTTGCAGACGGACGAGATTCCCATGCTGACTTTACTCCCTGGCAGGCTAAGCTCCGTCGGAGCGACCTCGGTCCTAAAACGGACCTTGGAGGTTTTGTCGAGGAGAGGACAAACGCTCCGCTCGGACACGGTGAGAGGGAGAAGGTGCTCCACCTCTTTGCCTCAGCTACTGTACCCCAGGCTACTGATTTTACTTCTCGTTTCTCTTTTTTCTTTATGAATCTTAGGAGGCTTGACTTGTCAATATTTATATCCCTTGCAGCTGCTCTTATAGACCTCTTTCCTTCCTTGACCTCAGCAGCTGCACACTCCATCTCCTCAAGGGGTGTTTTGCCCCAGGTTGTCTTCCTAATTGTATTGCCTTGGCATCAGTGCTTTAAGTGGGCCGGTACGCGCCGGTACTCAGTACCGCCACTTCCAAATATAGCTCTTGAGCGTACCGCCACCTCCCCGTGCGCCCAGAACGTGCTTTTAGCATACCGGTACTCTCATTTGCACATCTGTTTTAATCCTTTGGCTGCGCTGCCACTTTTCAGAGCGCCCTTCACAATGCACGCTTCCTAATTCGTCCCACCGAGAGCAGAGACTACAATACCCATACACCCTTGAGTTTTACAAGTGAAAAGCGCATGCGTCGCTTTTGCCGTTGTCATGTCAACAACTCAACGTGGTCCGGAGAGGGTGTGTGAAACGCGCAACCATATATATAGTAATATAAACATATAATAGCTGCAGTGATCGGTTAAAATACAATGAACACTTAATATGCTCTCCTGGCTTCAGACTAGTAGTAAAAGAACAAGGTCAGAATCAGAGGACTCGCTGGCTGACACCCCACCAAGCCAGAAGGATATCGCTGCATATTTTTCAGGGGTAACGAAATGAACCATCTTCAAGACTCATGTTTATGTCCTACTGTTCTATGGTTACTATGTTATATAATTTATTTTATGTATATTTTGTTAAAAAAAAATTCAATAACCTTTTGCACATTTTATTTATGTTCAGTAGCTCTTTCTAGCTCAAGCAAATCCACAAACTAATAAAAGGATATATTATTTTGTATAAGGTCGTCTGTTGACTTCTTTATAAAAAATCCATTACCCGTTACCCTTAGGGGAGGAGGGGAGTCAGCCAAAAAAAAAAAAAAAAAAAGAGTACCGGCACCTCTTTTGGGCCACTTAAAGCACTGCTTGGCATGATGGCTTTTCTACAATGCTTATGACATTAAAAATAAAACATATATAATATAATATTACATTAAAATATGTTTAAGACTAAACTTAACTTTTGCCTTATGTCTCACTTTACCCCACAGCATTTGTCTCACTTTACCCCACCGCCACATTTTAGAAAAAAACTATCTCTCTTAGCAATTCAGGCTAATCTTCAGCTAGCATCATCACATGGTTTTATGTTGGTAGTTCATCAACTTGTATGATATACGTTTTTCTACCTGAATCTATTTGCTTTGGCACAGCAGTTGATTAAGTTGATAGCAAGAAAATTTACTTTTACGTGCAAAAAAATATTTTTGTGAAAAAAAACATGCACCATCACAGCACCATGAGGTCCACACCTTCATGGCCAAGGGGAAATGGGAGGGGCTTGAAAACATAATGGTCACATGACCACAAATGTGTTCCGTTGCCTAGATACAGGTATCTCACATTACCCGATGTCTCACTTTACCCCACACTCCCCAACATTTGTAATAACAAAAGTGGTTTTTACTCAAATAAATTACAATAAACTGATAATTATAATGAATATCCAATTACTTTCTGCTGTTCTTCATCGCTTCTCCTCACCATCTTCTCCAAAAGACCAGCAAATCTCTTCTGTAGTCGACGATCCATGATAGAGATGTTCAGATATAAGCTTTGGAGTAAATCTGTGCGTTTATACGAGCTCCGTGTGGTGAAACAATGCGCTATGTGTGTGTCGGTGCGCTCTGCGTGTGAATGGCGAAAGCGCACGTGTGAATGACGACTTTGCGCACTTGTATTTGATGAATCTGCTTGCATGAAACGTCTATCACTGCAATCGATTTTGGTTGGCTAATCCTCCCATCAATCGAAACTTTGCTGACTAGACATTGGCTGGCTTTATCCAGGCTTTATATCCAGTCAAAAACCAAGGTGCGCGAGTGACAGGTCGCACAGCCTGCAAGGCACTCCCTTTGTGTTTCAGTCAACAACAAAGGCTGTGATTGAAGGATAGACAAGTGGCATGGCTCATTTGATCCGGAAGACTCCAAACTTCGGGGGAGAGATGGCTTTTGAGTGTTGGAATACGGATTAGAATCGAAACTTCATAGAAAATGAACATGATGCGATCTCTATCTCGAAAACGGCCATGCAAACAAAGGAGGGTATTTCTTTTTTTCCCCTATTTTTTCATTGTTTTGGATTAAAAAGTGTGATGCATTTTGAAGAGTAGACTCTTACATTGAAATGTATGCTGGCGTTTCTTTGATTCGGCCGAACTGATCTGAACCATAGGAGATGAAAGATAAGTATTTCCGTTCATTGTGTTCATGTTTACATGACCAGTCCTTCAGGATCCAACCCTTTCCTCTCTGGTGTACTGATTGCAAAGTTCAGAACATGATTCTTGAGTGTTTTAGCTTTCAAATGATGCATAGTTTATGATAGTCAGTTGAATATTTGTTATAAAACAAAGGTTGAAAAAAAGTAATAAAAGTATAGACACGCCCCCACGGCCTGCCCTAAGGTCGATGCTAGCTAACAGGTTTAACATTTCATTTAATATTCAACAATAATATTGATCTGCCTGAATTGACACCATTATATGAGAACTGAACTAAGCTGGACGATGACATCACGGTTTTCTCCAGAGCGGCTATATATATATATATATATATATATATATATATATATATATATATATAAAAATGAACTAAATCAATAACTTTTTTACAACAAAAATGAAACATCACTGAACTTACATAAGCTGGACTGTGACGCTATTTTCTTCTCGAAATAAAATTTGTTGCATTATTTTCCTGTTATATAATTGCTGATTTGAAACAATCTGTATTATAAAAGTGCTTTTTAAATACATGTGACTTGACTTGACTTGACATGCACATGAACTTTAATGACATCTTAATCTGTATACAGGTGCTGGTTATATAATTAGAAAATCATGAAAAAGTTGATTTAATTCAGTAATTCCATTCAAAAAGTGAAACTTGTATATTATATTGATTCATTATACACAGACTAATATATTTCAAATGTTTATTTCTTTTCATGTTGATGATTATAACTGACAACTAATGAAAATCCCAAATTCAGTATCTCAGAAAATTTGAATATTACTTAAGACCAATACAAAAAAAGGATTTTTAGAAATGCTTGCCAACTGAAAAGTAAGAGCATGTACAGCACTCAATACGGGGCTCCTTTTGCCTGAATTACTGCAGCAATGCGGCGTGGCATGGAGTCGACCAGTCTGTGGCACTGCTCAGGTGTTATGAGAGCCCAGGTTGCTCTGATAGTGGCCTTCAGCTCTTCTGCATTGTTGGGTCTGGCGTATCACATCTTTCTCTTCACAATACCCCATAGATTTTCTATAGGGTTAAGGTCAGGCGAGTTTGCTGGCCAATTAAGAACAGGGATATCACGGTCCTTAAACCAGGTACTGGTAGCTTTGGCACTGTGTGCAGGTGCCAAGTCCTGTTGGAAAATGAAATCTGCATCTCCATAAAGTTGGTCAGCAGCAGGAAGCATGAAGTGCTCTAAAACTTCCTGGTAGACGGCTGCGTTGACCTTGGACCTCAGAAAACACAGCGGACCAATGTGGATTCTGTGCCTCTCCTCTCTTTCTCCAGACTCTGGGACCTTGATTTCCAAATGAGATGCAAAATTTTGCTCTCATCAGAAAGGAGGACGTTGGTCCACTGTGCTTTATTAAATCCAGAGTCAACGCAGCTGTCTACCAGGACATTTTCAGAGCACTTCATGCTTCCTTCATTTTCCAGCAGGATTTGCACCTGCCCACACTGCCAAAATAACCAAAACCTGCTTCAATGACCATGGTATTACTGTGTAATTACTGTGTGCTTTCATGTAATATTCAAATTTTCTGGGATTTTGATTTCGTGGGTTTCATAAGCTGTAAGCCATAATAATCAAAATTATAACAATAAAGGCTTGAAATATCTCACTTTGCATGTAATGAGTCTATATAATATGTTAGTTTCACCTGTTAAGTTGAATTCTTGAAATAAATCAACTTTTTGATGATATTCTAATTATATGACCAGCACCTGTAGGGTTTAATGTGGAGTTGGCCCACCCTTTGCAGCTATAACGTCTACGTTACGTCGAATGGCATAATGGGGTTCGCTTAGGGCTATCCTCTTTGAACAGTAATAAAACGAGCCAATGGCAAGCAAATGCCATGGGTCTGCTGAATTTGCATAGCGTAACTCTGCCCCACCTCGAGGGTATAAAGGAAGTGCGCCGGCAACATGCAGATATGTTTCTTCGCATTTTCGCATTTTCTTCGAACAGCGGAAGTGGCAGGGAGACGTATCTCAGTGAACGAGGGTTACATCCGTAACCGAGACGTTCCCTTTCGTTGAAGTACAGAAGTACAGAATACACATATGACCCGGAGGGGGGTGCATACGGAGAACACTGGGGTGACCAGCCCGCAGGGTGGAATATTTCAACCCCAGGGGTGGCAGAGTGGCTTGCCAAGAGAAAGGCACATGCTCAGAGAGGCTTACAGTGGAAATACACATGTGGGGGTCTCCCAGAGAGGGAACCATGCACATGGCGGCACCTAGCCAATTGCGAAAACTGCCGGAGGCATAACTCTGGAGTTGATGTCAACTGTGCTGGAGGAACTCAGGGCTTGTGAGGCTCACCTGAGGAGAATATCGCACATATCCAGTCCGTGGATTGGAATGGCGAGCAAGCTAAGACAGCTGAGTGGGTCCTAGTACCGGCTGGTTGAAGCGAGTACACGGAGAGGACACTGGCTCCACTCGGAGATTGTAGAATCTGGCGATTGTGTTGGGTGTCGCCCAGCCTGCAGCTCTGCAGATGTCTGTTAGCGGGGCGCCATGCGCTAGAGCCCAAGAGGAGGCCACAAGGGGGCACGCCATCACACCAAGGGGGCACGGTCGACCCTGCTGCTGGTAAGCCAAATCAATGGCATCCACTATCCAGTGAGACAACCTTTGTTTGGAGAGAGCCTTTCCCTTCAGCTTCCCACCATAACAGACAAAGAGCTGGTCTGAGGTCTTGAAACACTGCGTTCTGTCTACCTAAGCACGGAGGGCGCGTACTGGAAAGAGCAATGCCAAGGCAGGGTCTGCCTCCTTCAGGGGCAGCACTTGCAGGTTCACCACCTGGTCCCGGAAGGGAGTGGTAGGAACCTTGGGATCACCCAAGAATAGGCCGGCCCGAATTCCAGGCACGCTTCGTCTACAGTAAATGCGTGCAGGTCCCCTACCCTCTTGATGGAGGCCAATGCAACCAAGAGCGCTGTCTTAATTGACAGGAACTTAAGCTCCACTGATTGCAGAGGCTCAAAGGGAGCACTCTGCAGGGCAGTTAGAACCACTGAGAGGTCCCAAGAGGGAACGAGAGGAGGGCGAGGAGGATACAGTCTCCTCGCTCCTCTCAGGAACCTGATGACCAGGTCGTGCTTTCCCACGGACTTGCCTTCGACTGCGTTGCGATGTGCGGCGATAGGGGCAACATTCACTTTCAGGGTGGAGGGAGACAGCCTTCGCTCCAACCCGTCTTACAGGAAAGAAAGCTCGGTGAGAAAAGACCAGGAGACGAAGAGGTTCCACTTCAGCGCGTAGGCATGTCTAGTGGCGTACGCTCTAGCGGAAGTGATGGTACCACTGGTGGTAGGGTACTCAAACCTAACTTGTCCTGTCCAGGAGCCACACGTGGAGGTTCCAAAGATCGGGACGAGGGTGCCACAGGGTGCCCCGTCCCTGAGAAAGGAGGTCCTTCCTAAGAGGAATTGGCCAGGGAGGTGCTGTCGCGAGGAGTACAAGTTCGGAAAACCAGGTCCGGGTGGGCCAGTGCGGCGCAACCAATATGACCAGGGGCCTCATTTATAAAACTTTGCGTAGGATTTGCGTCAGAAGTGGCGTACGGATGAAACATAGGACGTGCGTACGCACAGAAATATTCGGATTTATAAAACCGTGCGCACGCACATCCTACGCAGTTTTCCCGTAATAAATCACAATCAATTCTAAATACCTAGGATTGTGTTTATTTTCTTCTAATAGGGTTGAAAAATAAGCAGATCTAGCAGCTTTTAAAGCCTCTATGTAAGCAATCGAGCTCTCCTTCCATAAAATCCGAAATACCTCTAGTTCTTCTAAGCTATCTGGGATGCTGAGATGATGAAACTGATTAGGAAGATTATTGATAAAGCAATCTTAAGTGGCAGAAGTGATAGGTCTAACATATTTATAACACAGAGTCAACTTTGCAGCCTTGTCTAAATGTAATTTACATGAGACTAGATAATGATCTGAGATGCAGAATTTCAACGGCATCAACATCTATTCCATGTGATAGTATTAGATCTAGAGTATGATTACGACAATGAGTAGGTCCTGACACGTGTTGTCTAACTCCAATTGAGTTTATAATTTCTTGAAATGCCAATACCAATGCATCTTTTTCATTATCTATGTGTATATTAAAATCACCAACAATTAGTACTTTATCTGCAGCCAATACTAATTCTGATAGAAAGTCCGCAATTTCTTTGATAAAATCTTTATAGTACCCTGGTGGCCTGTATACAGTAGCCAGCAGAATTCTCAAACATGATTTATCGCTTGCACTATATATTTTTACATTAAGCACCAACAATTTAAAAAAAGTATGTTTAAAACTAGGTTTCTTAGTGGTTTTGAAAATATTACTATAAATTACAGCAACACCTCCTTTGCGTTTCAGACGAGGTTCATGTTTATAACCGTAATATTGTGGGGTGGACTCATTCAAAGCAATGTAATCATTTGGTTTTAGCCAGTTTTCTGTCAAACACAGCACATCTAGATTATAATATGAAATCATATCATTAACTATTAGCGCTTTTGAAGTAAGCGATCGAATATTCAGCAACTCAAGCTTTATCATTTGCTCATCTTTATTATATCTGTTTTTTATTTGTTAAACATCAATAAAAAATTTAACCTTAGATGGGTTTTGACGTTTTTGGGATTTCCAAATTCGGGGAACAGACACAGTCTCTATGTGATGATATCTAGGTGAAAGAGTCTCTATGTGATGGGATTTATCTGACCTGGATGTCGTTAGACAGCTAGCAGACGGTCGGTTAAGCCAGTCTGTCTGCTTCCTGACCTGAGCCCCATATTGTCATGTTATATCTCTAAGATTATGGGCCAAATTAATAGAGAGAAGAGCAGCACCATCCCAGGTGGGATGAATACAATCTCTTTTTAACAGTTCAGGTCTGCCCCAAAAACTTTTCCAATTGTCTATGAATTCTATATTAATTTGCGGACACCACCCAGACAGCCAACCATTTAGTGAACACAATCTACTAACTATCTCATCACTCCTGCAAACAGGAAGGGGGCCAGAGCAAATTACAGTGCTTGACATCGTACTTGCGAGTTCACACACCTCTTTAATGTTAATTTTGGTGATCTCCGACTGGCGGAGTCGAACATCATTATTGCCGACGTGAATAATAATCTTAGAGAATTTATGATTAGCATTAGCCAGCACTTTTAAATTTGCTTTGATGGCAGGCTCTCTGGCTCCCGGCAAACATGTGACTATTGTCATGATACGTAATAAAAGTCACCTATTGCCACCCCTAAAGTCTAAATGTAATGTTGGGTTGAGGGGGCGGAGCTAAGACAGATAAAGCAGTTATGGCTAAAACCTAAAACGTGTCTCGTGTTTTTCTACATACAACACATCGAAACATGGTGTCAGAAGTAAAGTACTGAAGAAAATAAAGCGACAAAAAGAGTAACGAAAATGGAAGGATTAAAGCCACCTGCAGGACTTGATTTACTGCACGGTAATTTGTCAGAAAACTGGAGGAGATTTCGGCAAAGATTTGAGCTGTATCTAGACGCAACTGGAAGCGCTAGCAAACCAGCCAAGGTAAAGTCCTCACTATTTCTTCATGTAGCCGGAGAAGAAGCGGTTGAAGTGTATAACACCTTCACGTTTGAAGAAGACGATGATAAACAAAATCTGTCTAAAATAATGGAGAAATTTGAAGAGTACTGTAACCCGAAGAAGAACATAACCTATGAGAGGTATAAGTTTTTCACGTGTGTGCAAGGGGACATGCCAATTAGTCAATACATCACAGAACTAAAATTAAAGGCGAAATCATGCGAGTTTGGACAGTTGCAGGAATCTCTGATAAGAGATCGGGTTGTCTGTGGAATCACGTCAGATGCCATGAGAGAGAGACTTTTAAGAGAAGTTGACATTAGTCTCGAAAAAACTACTCAGCTGTGTATCGCGTCAGAAATGACAAAAGCTCAGATGAAGCAAATGCATGACGAGGATAATGCACATGCCTCTGCACGTGAAAGCAAGCACGTTGATGCAGTGAAACATAAGCAGACACGCAAAAACGAGCAACGAAATAAATACAAACCGAATGAAAAAGACAAAGCAAGCACTTTTAATTGCAAAAGATGTGGAACGGAACATGCATCACGCAATTGCCCCGCATATGGCAAACAGTGCAAGAACTGTACTAAAATGAATCACTTTGCAAAGATGTGTAAATCGAAGAAAGTGTATGCGGTTGATGATGACGTCACAGATCAGGGACCTAGTCTGTTCGTTGGTGCAGTGCAAACGCAGACAGGGAGAGATGAATGGACAGTTGACTTGAAACTGGAGCACAAACATGTAAAATTTAAACTTGATACTGGTGCGCAAGCCAATGTAATCCCGTACAGCCTGCTGCAAAGAATTGGGAAAAAGAACATACTCAGACCCACAAATGTGAAACTGTCAACTTACACTGGAGACAAAATACCTGTGAAAGGAAAGTGTAACTGGACTGTGAAATATAAAAAGAAAACTCATGTACTGGAATTCATTGTGGTGAAGTCAGATGCTAAACCAATATTGGGAATTAATGCATGTGAACAAATGGGGCTCATACAGAGAGTGATGGAATTGAGCAAAAGTGACAAGATGGATATCTTCACAGAGTATGCTGATGTGTTTGAGGGCATAGGTTGCCTGGAGGGCGAGCACACGATCCGAATAGATGAAAAAGTGATTCCGAGAGTTCATCCACCCAGGAAAATTCCAGTGACCCTGAGAGAAAACCTGAAAATAGAATTGAAAAGAATGGAACAACTAAAAGTAATAGAACGAATTGAAGAGCCCACACAGTGGGTTAACCCCATAGTGATTGTGGAAAAGTCTAATGGGAAATTAAGAATATGTTTAGACCCCCGAGATCTCAACACAGCGGTAATGAGAGAACACTACCAGCTACCAACGGTAGAAGAAATAACCAGCAGACTCTCAAAAGCCAAATACTTTACAGTGTTGGATGCAAGTTCAGGTTTTTGGCAACTCAAATTAGATGAAGCCAGCTCTCGCCTTTGTACATTCAACACTCCTTTTGGCCGCTTCAGATTTCTTCGACTCCCATTTGGGGTGAACTCAGCTCCAGAAGTTTTTCACAGGACGGTGAAACAACTTTTTGAAGGAATTGAAGGTGTTGAGACATACATTGATGATCTTTTGATCTGGGGAGAAACAAAAGCACAGCATGATTACAGACTGAGGCAAGTGCTAGAGAGAGCAAGGGTCAAGAACTTCAAGCTGAATAAGGAGAAATGCAAGATAGGCCTAGAGGAAATTAAATATCTCGGTCACATCTTCGCAAAGGATGGTTTGAAACCAGATGAGACCAAAATAGAGGCTGTCAGGAAAATTCCCACCCCAGAATGCAGAAAGGATGTGGAGAGATTTCTAGGTATGGTCACTTACCTCGCAAAGTTCATTCCAAACATGTCACAACACACTGAGCCATTGCGTGTACTTACCAAAGATGAAGTTGCCTGGCAGTGGGAGGAGGAACATCAGCGCGCATTCAACAAATTGAAAACAATGCTCACTGAGGCCCCCTTGCTCAGATACTATGATGTCAGTCTACCAGTAACACTTTCTGTTGATGCATCTAAAAGTGGACTGGGTGCTGTTTTACTTCAAGAAGAAAAGCCAGTGGCTTACGCATCGCGTGCATTAACTGAAACAGAACAGCGTTACGCGCAAATAGAGAAGGAGATGTTGGCGATTGTGTTTGGAGCAGAGCGTTTTCATCAGTATGTTTATGGAAGAGAGATAGACGTACAATCCGACCACAAACCGCTGGAAGCAATAATGAAAAAGCCGTTGAGCAGCGCTCCAGCTAGAATTCAGAGACTGTTGATGAGATTACAAAGATATCACGTGAACGTACAGTACAAGCCAGGTAAAGAGATGTATGTAGCGGATGCATTGTCCAGAGCATACTTACCTGAGACAGAGTCTCCTGATAAAGAAATAGAAGCTCAGGTGCATATGGTAATGTCAAACCTACCTGTGACAAATGAGAAACTAGAAGAATTCAAAAAGGAAACAAAAAAGGATGTGATTCTGACAAAACTCACTGAGACAGTGCTAAATGGATGGCCTGAAAAGAAGAGCCAAGCAGCTAAAGAAATCCAAGGATATTGGAACTTCAGAGAGGAAATCTCAGTTGTGGATGGAGTTTTGTTCAAAGGAGAACGGCTCATAGTTCCAGCATCAATGAGAGCAGATATGCTAAGGCGAATTCATGAAAGTCATCTAGGCATAGAAAGCTGCAGACGGAGAGCGAGAGATGCGCTCTTTTGGCCTGGAATGTCACAAAGCATAACAGAGATGGTAAACAACTGTGATGTGTGCAGCACATACCAGAAACGCCAAACCAAAGAGCCATTACATCCACACAGTGTTCCTGAAAGACCTTGGCAGAAAATAGGTGTTGATTTGTTTACCTTTGACCAACAGGAGTATCTACTCATACTGGATTATCGCTCCAAATTCATTGAAGTCGAGTGGCTGAGAACAGATACAAGAAGCACAACAGTCGTTACCCATCTGAAGTCACAATTCGCCAGACATGGAATTCCTGAAACCGTAATTTCAGACAATGGGCCACAGTTTAGCTCACGTGAATTCCAAGTTTTTGCGAAAGAGTGGGAATTCATGCACAAAACCTCTAGCCCCCATCACGCACAGTCGAATGGAATGGCGGAAAGAGGAGTACAGACTGTCAAAAATATGCTAAAGAAGGCAAAGGCTGATGGAAAAGATCCTTACCTGTGTCTGCTGAACCTGAGAAGCACACCCATGGAGGATATTGGAGTATCTCCAGCCCAACTGTTGATGGGTCGAAGACTAAGAACAAGACTTCCGATAACATCAGAGTTGCTGAAGCCTAGCATGGTAACTAACCCAGTACAGCAGGTGTTAGAAAACAGGCAAAAGAAGCAGAAGGAATATTTCGACCAAAGATCCAAACCTCTTCAGAAACTTCATGTTGGCGACAATGTAAGAATATGGCAAGATGGCACATGGAATCCAGCTGAAGTTACTGGACTTTCTGAGCAGCCAAGATCTTATGTTGTTAAGACACCTGAGGGGAAGGTGTACAGAAGGAACAGAAAGTTTTTAATGAAATCAAAAGAACAAAGTGACACACCAAGGAAGGACACGGACAATCAAAATGTGACTGAACAAAAGTGTTGTGACAACACAGAGGAAAAACAGGAAATGGACACTCAAACATGGAGAAGAGATGTTAGTCCCACCGAGCTCTCAAGTTTACCTGTGAGAACTGCCAGTGGACGAGTAGTCTCAAAACCAAGAAGGCTTATTGAGGAGTAGTTCTAATATTATTTTCCCCTAAGCTAAACTATGCCACAGTTCAAAGGACAGTGTTATGTTAAATAAAAACCTGTCAGATGTAAAAAAAAAAAAAAAAAAAAGTGTTGTGTTATAATGTGCAGTGATACACATTTGTTTCGTATGGTGTGTTATATACAAGGTGACTAAAGTTATTTTGAAGAATGTAAAAAAAAAAAAAAAAAAAAAAAAGGGAGATGTCATGATACGTAATAAAAGTCACCTATTGCCACCCCTAAAGTCTAAATGTAATGTTGGGTTGAGGGGGCGGAGCTAAGACAGATAAAGCAGTTATGGCTAAAACCTAAAACGTGTCTCGTGTTTTTCTACATACAACACATCGAAACAACTATGGTGGCTGGTGTCTCTATTTTCACGTTCCGTGTAATAGAATCGCCAATAACTAGGGCACATTCAACAGAAATCTCAGTGGGTGTTTCACTGAGTGGGGAGAATCTGTTTAATGTTGAAATAGGAACGGAAGAGCGTTTTTTTGATCCACAACTACAGTGCCTCTCCGTCACCCATTTGCCCTGCTGCACGGGCTCTAATTCAGCCGGAACCGATTCGTGTAAAGGGTTCACTGGGCTAGGCGCATCCAAAATAGTATCTAAAGCTCTAGCACTCTTCTTACTATTCTCAATAAAATTTTGGATGCGCGTCTCTAGTTCTGAAATCTTCTCCGTCAGCCTGACTGTCTCCCTGCATTTATCACATATAAATCCTATATTGTCGGCAGAGAAGGCTATGCTGAACATGTAACATGAAGTGCAAGTGATAATAACAGGAGAAGTTATTACTCACCGCGTTTGTTGACTGATTCTTACTCACCTGGGCTTTGATGAACTCAAAGGCATGGGTGCGCAAGAGAAAAATAAATAAATAACTGCGGGTGATGCATTAACAGGCTTGCGAAATACTAGCGTGTTACAATACAGTGAGGCAAGTTCCATTCTCCTGGCATCCGCCAACCATCAAATGTCAATGAGTCCGTCAGACTCATCCATCGGATTGCCAGAGAGAGAAGCTTGATTCGTCACTCCAGATAACACATATCCACTGATCTAGAGTCCAGTGGCGGTGTGCTTTACATCACAGAAAAATCTGTGTTGGGTGAACAAGTCCGACATCCAAAAGAACTGTATACGTGTGGTATTGGGAATTCATATGCATTCGGAGCTCAATGAGAACATTGTCTCTCCTGAATCTATCCACTGGTGTCGCTCTTGGAATACGTTTGGGGGAAACAATTTGTACACACCTTTCTGTGCTTTGATAAGTAAATAATGACCATAAAATCTAAAGTGCATAAACACACACACACACACACACACACACACATAAAGTCAGATGATAGTGATTTGACAGTGGTACATTTGCATATTCTCGATTCTTCCCATGCAGTTCATCTCCTCTTATTTCAGACAACAGCCATTGTGCTGCAGAGACACTGCAGCCATCAGCTTTGTTCAAGACAGAGAGAGGGAGAGAGAGAGGGAGTCAGAGAAGACATACTGCACAAGCCATGAATTTCCATTAATCATAACTCCTCTATTCACTCACTCACTATCACCACATACAGGGCACTCCAGAGAGAGAGAGGGATAGACCTGTTAAAAATAATAAGCCACTACAGAGATGGGAAGTGCTGATTAAATTAAACTCTCGTTAATCAGGATTCTGACACCACCCCATCTCCCTATTTCTCTCTCTCTCTACCTCAGGGCAGAGTTATGTTAATATCTGTGCCATAAGGTAATATATACAGACATAAGACAGAGTCCAATAAACCTTTTTACCGTTGAAAGAGAAACTGAACACAAACTAAAAATGGTTCAACCACACAGTGCTGAAAATATTTGTCTATGCAGATTATTTTTAAATAATCAAACACCTTTGTTTGACAAAAGCAGAAACAAAGTCAATGATGTTCCGTTTGCACTTCTTAAAGAGAAATAGTGTCACTGGCCTTTAACAACTGCAGGCAATGGTAATCCCCCAGACTCACAAAACACATGAGGCTCAAATACAGTTTACTCTTTTATTGCATAGTTACTAAAATTTACATAGAGGACTCAGCGGCCCTACTATAAACATACAGTCCGGTCACAAGCACCCCCAACTGGCAAGCAGAGCTAAATTAATAAATGCAGGTAAATAAGTTATCTAGGTGAATAAGTTATAAATGTACACACAACCCACGGCACGTCACACGACGATACATTCAAATCCCAAGAGGGCACAGCAATTCAGAATTAAACCCACACACAATGATCAGATCACGCTGCACATTATATTCAGTTCAGCTCACCCAACGTTTCCTGTCTACTCTGTGTTTACAGCTGGGCCGACGAGTCACGCAGACAACACGGATACAATACATAAAGAAATAAGTCCGCTGGTCGGCTTCCCGCCAGACAAATAAACAAATACTCCCACGGATGCACCTTGTTGTCCCCGGTAATCGCACCGTCGGCGTTAAGCAATCCACCACACGTCCAGATCAGAGCGGATCCTTCCCTGGAATGTACTGCGATGGTTCAGCAGACACCGCTGTTCGTGTTGCATCCGGCGTGTTGCATGAGTTTATCAACACTTCCAGCATTCTTCCCAATCGCATCGTTGCCGGCTGATGTAATCGTGAGCTGCAACGAACAACAAACAATCATGAGCCGCCCGCCATTTCGTCTTCCCACTCACTCACGCATAGCAAGTAAGGCTACAGAAGTATAACTTCCCTTAAAAGGGTACTTAGCTTGCGGTGATGGTGGGCTCTCTGCCGTTCGGCCGCTTGCTGTCGCATCTCTCTTCTGCCGCCTCTGTCACCTCGTACGCTCATATAAAAGCCCCAGGCCAGGTGAAATCAACTGGTTAATCAACCAAGGTAAGCGAACTCCTCCCTCTTCACAGATGCACGTAATCATTGTTTATCACAACCCCAGTCCTCTACAAGTGTCCATAATCAATCCAGGAGACACAGCCACTCTAGGAGTCCATTAACCCCGTAAATGCACAGCAAATAACACAGCAACTGTACATACATAACATGCATAACAATATAGGCTGCACATACATCATGCATACACGACATTTCCTCCCCCCCTTTAATCATGGTCGTCCCGACCCATCATCCCTCATCCCTGTACCTTGTGGGCGGGAGCCCCAAGTTGCTCCTCAGGGACTGGCGTGGCCCAGGATCCAGGGGGTGCACCACAACTCTAGCCTCCAGACTCCCTGGCTCCGAGTCGACACCAGCGGCCTCCCCTGGGTCCTGTCCCACTGGCCCTGCCACTCTCTGTGGACCTGGGTGCATTGGAAAGGAAGTCAATATAAGGGGCCAATAACCTGCATTACCTGCCTCTGGGGCGTACTGCTGGGGACTTCCACCCTCCATCTCCGGAGCCTCCGGCTCTTGCATCCATCCATCAGGACAGGGGCGCAGCTATTCTGATGAATGGTCCGCGTCGGACCTCCTCTTCCCTCTGGCCGGATCACATAGACTGGTTGGTGGGGGGCGACTTGGGACACAATGACAAAGGGCTGGGGAATCCAGTATGGGGCCAATTTACCCCGGCCTCTCCTCCGAAAGTTACGGAGAAGAACACGTTCCCCAGGGAGCAGAGGAAGGGCCCTAGCTCTACGATTATAGCGGCTCTGATCCCACCCCTGTCGCTGTTGTGTCTTTTGTCGCACCTGCTTATAGGCCTCGGTCAGGCGCTGGTGATGTCGCCGGACCCATTCATCCACTGTGCCGTGGTCCTGTGGCAGTGACACTTCGAGGCGCACGTCTACTGGCATACGTGCGTGCCGCCCAAACACAACATAGAAGGGGGCCATGCCTGTACTACTGTGTGGGGTGTTATTATATGCTTGAACTAAAGCTGGCAACCACTCACTCCACCTCTCCTGATCCGCCTGGCCCAAGGAATTCAGGAGGGACAAGAGGGTTTGATTGAACCTTTCGCAGGCGCCGTTCCCTTGAGGATGATAAGGGGTTGTTCTGCTCTAGGTACAACCATATAGATCACACAACTGCCTTACTATTTCAGACTCA
The DNA here is from genome assembly GCF_949152265.1 of Phoxinus phoxinus. NCBI lineage: Eukaryota > Metazoa > Chordata > Actinopteri > Cypriniformes > Leuciscidae > Phoxinus > Phoxinus phoxinus. Next base: position 20,426,589 of record NC_136886.1, on the reverse strand, counting down.
AATGCGGCCCCCCTATCAGTCACAATACGCTCAGGGCACCCCAGGGGCTGGATCCAATGGGACCACAGGGCCTTCACCGTCGTCCTGGCCATCTGATCACGAGTGGGTACCGCCACTGCATATCTGGAAAACAGGTCAGTCATGACTAGTATACATGGGTATGCATCCTGTTGCCTTCCCAGCGACAGGTAATCCAGCGCTACCACCTCAAAAGGATACTGACAGACTATCGACTGGAGGGGCGCCCGTATCTCAGGGCCAGATCGACCCAAGATGCATTCGCGACAGTCCATGGACCATTTCCGAGAGTCTTCGGCCATTCCCAGCCAGTAGACCCGAGCCTTCAAGGCATCCAAAAGTCTTTGCCCCCGAGCGTGCCCTAAGGCCCGATGATACTCAGCCCAAACCTCCTTCTGGTAGGGAGATGGAATCACTATAGCTGCAGGGACAGGCCCCCGAATGACCCCCTGGCCCCCGGCGCATCAGCTTACAATCTTGAACTGTCAAACGCTCCCATTCTCTCAATAGCCTCCTTCCAGTCGGGGTGAGTGCCCGTTGGTCGTCAACTGAGGGCTGGACCCCCCTTAACTTCCAACTTCGCAACAACTCCAGATCCCAGTCTTGAGCCTGGCATTGGGCCCAGTCCCCACCCTCCAGAAATTCCTGGCCTCCTAAACTCCCGTCCGCCTCCTGGTCCGGTGAAGCCCTGACCATGGAAACAGTCACCTCTCCCTGCAGTCTGGAAAGAGCGTCTGCATGCTGGTTGGTGGACCCTGGCCTGTGACAGATGATAAAGTCAAAATTAGCCAATTGAGCAGCCCACCTTTGCTCGGTGGCACCAAGCTTTGCTGTTTGCAGGTGTACAAGGGGTCGATTGTCCGTAAAGACCTGGAACTTTGCCCCCCACAAGTAGTCCTTGAACTTGTCGGTCACAGCCCATTTAAGCCCCAACAGCTCCAACTTAAATGAGCTGTAATTCTCATCGTTACGCTCCGCCGGGTGCAAGCTCCGGCTTGCATAAGCGATGACACGTTCCCGGCCCCCCTGTACCTGCGCCAACACTGCACCAAGTCCATGTAAACTGGCGTCTGTATAAAGACGAAAGGGCAGACAAAAATCTGCAAACGCCAAGATAGGCACCTGCAGCAATTCCTGCTTCAGCGCCTGGAAAGCAGTCTCGCATTCTGTGGTCCAGATTACTCGTGCCGTCGTCGCGCCCCCAGTCCCTTGCAACAGGCTGTGTAAGGGTGCAGCTACCTTGGCAAACTTGGGAATAAACCGCTGGTAGTAGCCTGCAAACCCCAAGAAGGAGCGAACCTCCCGTACCGTAGTTGGAGTGGCCCATTCCCGTACAGCCTCGATCTTTGCAGGGTCTGTGGCCACTCCCTGCTGGCTTACTACGTGCCCCAGATATCGCACAGACTTCTGGAACAGCCTGCACTTCTGGGGATGCAGCTTTAGTCCATGCTCCTGCAGCTTTTTAAAAACCTGTTCCAGGTGCTCAAGATGGAGGTCGAAAGTTGGTGAATAGACGATCACATCATCCAAATAAATCAGAAGGTAATCGTGCACCTGGCCACCCAAGCACCGCTGCATGAGGCGCTGGAACGTGGCTGGGGCATTGCACAGGCCAAAGGGCATCCGTTCAAATTCAAAGAGGCCCATAGGTGTCACAAATGCGGCCTACTCCTGGTCGCGTGGATCCACCTCAACCTGCCAATACCCGCTAGCCAAGTCCAGTGTTGAGTACCAGGCCGCCTGTTGCAAGCTCGTCAGGGACTCCTCAATGCGTGGCAGCGGAAAAGAGTCCTTGTGTGTTACCGCGTTAAGTTTGCGGTAATCAACACAAAACCGCCACGACCCATCTTTCTTGCGGACTAGGACCACCGGGGCTGCCCAGGGGCTGGAACTCTCTTTGACAATCCCCCCATCAAGCATGCCCTGTAGGAGTGTCCGGAGCTCTGGGTACAGGTTGGGGGGCACCGGTCGGTATCTCTCACGTACTGGGTGCGCCTCCCCAGTGGGGATCTGGTGTAGGACTGCTGTGGTCCGGCCATAGTCTTCTTCATGGGTTGCAAACACTCCAGCCCACCTCTGCAATAGAGCTGCCAGTCTAGTCTCCTGGTGGGTGGTAAGTCCTTCACCCTGTAACGACAAAGAAGACAGGCTACTCTCAGGGCATGCACTCACTGCTCGAACGTCAACCTCCACCTCACCATCTTCCATCCTTCTCAGAACCAGCTCCCTTCGGGCTTGTACGTCACGGTGGTCCACACCGGTCACCCTGGCCAGCGGTCGTCTTGCGGGCAGCTCCACGGCGTATGGGTGGGGGTTACAAATCCTTAATGGAACTCTTCCCCTGCTCATTTGCAGCACGACTCGGGCAATAAGCCACTCGTGCCCGCTCTCTTGGTGGTCTTCCACCATCACACATTGATCCGGTAGGCCTGTCGCTTGGGGAACCTGGGCCCACACTAGAGTCTCAGACAAGGGGTCCAGCCTCACAGCTGCCTGCAGACGGGCCACTGCTTGGAACTCCTCTTTGCTCCCTTCCAGCTGGATTCGGCGGCAGGTGGTAAATGCCCGTTCCCAGGCTGCTCCAGCTTGCCTGGGGATGCTAGCCCTGAACGCAGCCCAGCCAGGATGTTCCCCCTGAAACAGAGCCTGCCAACAATGGTTAATGACATTCATACCCAATATCGCCTGTGAGGGGGGCAAAAACTTATCCTCTACTATAAGGACTCCCTTCGAGGGCACCCGGACTCCACTAACCTCAAAGTCCAAGAGGGCATACCCTACATAGGGCAACTGCAGACCATTTGCTGCCCGCAATGCAAGCCAGGAAATCCCTTCCGTTCCCCTCACTGGCTCATTCTGGAAATACTTCTGGAATAAGGCCTGGCTAAACAGAGTCACTTGGGAACCAGTGTCTAGGATACATGGGACGGACTGCCCCTGTACAGTCACTTCAACAACAGGACAGTCCCCAACCAATGCGGGCTTAATGGGGGCTTCAGTCTGAGTCCCCTCCTCAGTCACCCGCCCGATGGTGACTGAGGAGGTCAAAAATCCTGAGGACTGGCTTGAGCACGGGGACAACTGCGTTGCATGTGGCCAGCACGACCGCACCTGAGACAAATCGGACGTCCCTGTTCATCCCATTGGGGGCCTCTGTCTGTGTGTCTGGAACGCTGCTGCCGGTTCCGCTCTGACCAGCCTGATGCTCTAGAGGTAATACCCTGGGGGTGTGGTGGTTGCAATGGCTGTCCCTCCCTTTGTGACTGCAATTCACTCAGCAGGGCATCCTTCATGGCAGATAGTTGAGAACCCATTTCAGTCAAGATCTCAGTGCGTAGCGAGTCCCGCATCTCCTGCCAGTCGGTAGCCCGTTTTTCCGGGGCTGGTGGACGTGTCGATACTGGAGAGGTATACGCTAGGCATGTACTTGCCTCTTCCAATGTTGCACGGTGCTCCTTCTCCACAGCCTTAGCCTCTTTGCAGATATCCTCAAATGACAGTTCTGGCTCCCTCCGTAGTAGCCTTTGCAACTCCGTCTGTATGGGTCCTGGTCGTATTCCCAGCACCAGCTGGGACTTCAGCATTTCCGCATCTGATGCTGCTGCTCCTCCCTCCTTAGATCTCCATCTGGAAAGACACTCTCGAAGACGGAGGATGAAAAGCCCCACCCCGTCATCGGCCTGTTGCCTGCATGTGAAAAACTGGGTGCGTAACTGGGCTACCGAAGTGCGGTCCCCATACAATTTATCCAAATCTGCCAAAATTTTCTCTGCTGTGTTCCTTTCTACTGCAGTTAAGAGTATCACCTCCCGCCAAATCAGATGTCACTGGCCTTTAACAACTGCAGGCAATGGTAATCCCCCAGACTCACAAAACACATGAGGCTCAAATACAGTTTACTCTTTTATTGCATAGTTACTAAAATTTACATAGAGGACTCAGCGGCCCTACTATAAACATACAGTCCGGTCACAAGCACCCCCAACTGGCAAGCAGAGCTAAATTAATAAATGCAGGTAAATAAGTTATCTAGGTGAATAAGTTATAAACGTACACACAACCCACGGCACGTCACACGACGATACATTCAAATCCCAAGAGGGCACAGCAATTCATAATTAAACCCACACACAATGATCAGATCACGCTGCACATTATATTTAGTTCAGCTCACCCAACGTTTCCTGTCCACTCTGTGTTTACAGCTGGGCCGACGAGTCACGCAGACAACACGGATACAATACATAAAGAAATAAGTCCGCTGGTCGGCTTCCCGCCAGCCGACCAGAGTTTAAACAAATACTCCCACGGATGCACCTCGTTGTCCCCGGTAATCGCACCGTCGGCGTTAAGCAATCCACCACACGTCCAGATCAGAGCGGATCCTTCCCTGGAATGTACTGCGGTGGTTCAGCAGACACCGCTGTTCGTGTTGCATCCGGCGTGTTGCATGAGTTTATCAACACTTCCAGCATTCTTCCCAATCGCATCGTTGCCGGCTGATGTAATCGTGAGCTGCAACGAACAACAAACAATCATGAGCCGCCCGCCATTTCGTCTTCCCACTCACTCACGCATAGCAAGTAAGGCTACAGAAGTATAACTTCCCTTAAAAGGGTACTTAGCTTGCGGTGATGGTGGGCTCTCTGCCGTTCGGCCGCTTGCTGTCGCATCTCTCTTCTGCCGCCTCTGTCACCTCGTACGCTCATATAAAAGCCCCATGCCAGGTGAAATTAACTGGTTAATCAACCAAGGTAAGCGAACTCCTCCCTCTTCACAGATGCACGTAATCATTGTTTATCACAACCCCAGTCCTCTACAAGTGTCCATAATCAATCCAGGAGACACAGCCACTCTAGGAGTCCATTAACCCCATAAATGCACAGCAAATAACACAGCAACTGTACATACATAACATGCATAACAATATAGGCTGCACATACATCATGCATACACGACAATAGCATTTTCGGTCCATGAGTTCTCTCTGGATTTTGGGTAAAAAAGGCTACAAGACCCAAAGTTTGTGAGTTTATGTTCAGAGTTAGATGGCTGACTGTGTTTGCCATAATTATCCAAAATATTGGTAAAATGTGGCATTACATTTTGAAATTTGAAATACATAACTGCAGGTAAACACTGATTTTAGTGGCCCTAAGTGAAATATAGTGAGTGATAAAAACACATTACATTTTTCGGTAATGCTTTAGATTACAGCCCGGAAAGTACTGTGTAATTAAAGCTACACTGTGTAACTTTTTTTAGTTTATTCTTAGCTAAAAACACTTAGTTCTTTTAAAAATATAGGTGCTCATTAATGTATATTTACTTTGTTCAAGTAATAAAGTATTCTCGTGAGTGTATAATATGCCATTGAAAATACATACGGGTGAGGGGTTCGAATGTCGGTCGCCATGTTGCCCCTCCATCTTGAAAGTACATTAGCCAAAGAGGGACATACCCGTTAATTCAAGCTTCGCCTTTCGTGTCTACGCAATTCACTGGCACCGGCCCTGTTTTTATTTTTTCCTTTCCCTCTAGTCCTCTACCTCTCCCTCGCACCTCCGTCACATCAATTGATCTCTGCTCACGGAGAAAATGATATAGCCTACAATGTAAACTTTGCCTTACGCTAGTGATGTCGTACAATATACAGAATAACGATAGCACTGATAAAAGTTACTTTACTAAGATTAGCTTGCATTCGTCTGGGAACCTGATAGCTGATGTTAGCAATGAAATGGTAAAAAAATAACGAAAACATAAAACTATTATTCATTTTACATAGATGTCATAATCTATATGTTAACTGACAAATTAAATTAAAGCAAATTATAATAGTTTTCTAAAGTAACCTCATCATGAAGGAATACTCATGGACGAGGTCGAACTGGAAGCCATGTTAATCTTGGACTACATTGGCCACCGTAGGAGTTAAAACGAAATCGGAATTGAGAGGAACAGAAACGTACTCGGTTACTAACGTAACCTCGGTTCTCTCTAGGAGAGGGAACGAGTACTGCGTCGAAAGAACGCTACGGAAAGATATTTCTTTGTCGAGATTGAAGCCTAAAATTAATCCTTAATTTTGTAATATTGTAAAACGCTTTTCTGAAGCATACAACCTAGGCGGAGCAATACAGCTCACCCATTGGCTGCTCTGCCAGAAAAGCACAGCCTATGCGAGGCCAGAGACGCTGACCAATGAGGACGCTTCGCGCCCTTCTGCGTCACCTCCCGCCCAAACAGGCGTGGCCTAGGCCTATAAATACGAGCATAGCTGTCTAACACGCCGATTTTCGTCAATGAAGCGACGCAGCGTGGGCACGCACGGCCATGAGACGCAGTACTCGTTCCCTCTCCTAGAGAGAACCGAGATTACGTTAGTAACCGAGTACGTTCTCTTACGTAGAGTTCTCTCGTACTGCGTCGAAAGAACGCTACGGGAACCCTATGTAAACCGCCGTGCGTGCTCTTGGACCGACACAGACACCTAAGGGCGCGCGCGCCCTGGTATACAAGTGCCTACCCCAAGAAGTATAGGGAGAGCGGCTAAAATAGCATCATCCCTTTATAGTAGTGCCTCTTAAGGCATAATAGCATATATATGTAAATATAGATATATATGAGGGGTAATAGCATGCTCATGGGACACATTGTCAGTGAGTGATGCTTAAACATTGAAGTGACCTGGGCCGCAGCGCGGGGCAGGAACACTTATACATATTAAACATTGAAGTGACCTGGGCCGCAGCGCGGGGCAGGAACACTTATACATATTAACATTGAAGTGACCTGGGCCGCAGCGCGGGGCAGGAACACTTATACATAGTCTTCTAGACCGAGAGCAGTTTAGCCTGCAACGCAGGAACCTCTAGGTTATAGAACCTAATAAATGTAGACGGGGAGGCCCAGCCTGCCGCCATACAGATATCTTGTAACGAGATTCCGCTATACCAAGCCCATGAAGAGGCCATGCCTCTCGTGGAATGTGCTCTGATGCCCAAAGGGCATTCCAAACCTCTAGATGCGTAGGCTAGCGCAATGGCGTCCACTACCCATCGAGACAGACTCTGTTTCGTTGCGGCTCGCCCCTTGGAGCGCCCGCTGAACGAAACAAAGAGCTGCTCCGTCTGTCGAAAAACAGCGGAGCGGGACACGTAAGCTCTTAATGCCCTGACCGGGCAAAGGGAGCTATTTCCGTCCTCTGAGCCCGGCAGGGCCGACAGGGAGATGACCTGAGCCCTGAACGGTGTGTTGAGGGACTTAGGCACGTACCCATGCTTCGGTTTCAATACGACTACAGAGTCGTTTGGCCCGAACTCCATACAAGAAGCTCTCACTGAGAGCGCTTGCAAGTCTCCCACACGCTTCACTGAAGCGAGAGCCAAAAGAAACACGGTCTTGAAAGACAGGTGTTTCATGTCAACTGAGTGAATAGGCTCGAAAGGGGCCCCTTTCATAGCGTTCAACACTGTAGAAAGGTCCCAAACGGGGACTGAAGGAGGCCTTGGAGGGTTTAACCTCCTGGCGCCTCTAAGGAAGCGGACCACCAGGTCGTTCCTGCCTAGTGAACGGCCAAGCGTTGGATTAACGAACGCTGATATGGCAGCCACATAGACTTTGAGCGTGGATGGGGTTCTTCCCTTATCCAATAGCTCTTGCAAGAAGGAGAGAATCTCCGGTTCTCCACACTGAAGTGGTGACAGACCTTGATCTGAACACCATCCAGAGAACACCGACCATTTGGAAGCGTAGAGTCGTCTAGTAGACGGAGCCCTAGCTTGTTCGATCGTGTCTAACACTCCTCTTGGGAGGTTAGCGGGTACCCGTTTATGGCCCATACGTGTAGGGACCAAAGCTCGGGGTGAGGATGCAGAATCGAGCCCTTGGCCTGTGAGAGGAGGTCTCTCCTCACTGGAATCGGCCACGGGGCAGTACTTTTCAGTCGCATCAAAGCTGGGAACCAGGTCTGATTCGTCCAGTATGGAGCAACTAGTAGTACTGAGCATCCGCTCTCCTTGATACGCTCCAGCACTTGAGGCAGGAGTGAGACAGGAGGAAAAGCATAGAGCGGACGGCGGGGCCAAACTCTGGCCAGCGCGTTCGTGCTCTTCGAAAAGAATTCTGGGCAGTGAGCGTTTTCCTGGTTTGCAAACAGGTCTATTTCCGCTCTGCCGAACGTTTTCCACAGCAGACGCACTGTCTGTGTGTGTAGGGACCACTCTCCCGTAGGAACGTTGTTCCGTGAGAGTCTGTCCGGGCCTACGTTCAAGTGGCCTGGCACGTGCATTGCTCTTAACGAGCGCAGGTTGTGCTGGGCCCACACCAGTATGCGTTCCGCTAACCTGAATAGGTTCCGGGATCTCACGCCACCCTGGCGGTTTATGTAGGCTACTACCGACATGTTGTCCGAGCGGACCAGGACGTGGTGTCCTTTTATCCGGGGACAGAAGCGCCTCAGCGCAAAGTCCACCGCCATCATTTCCAGGCAGTTTATGTGCGGTAGTTTGGCCCGCTCTGCCCACTGGCCAAAGAGCGGTCTGCCGTCGAGCAGTGCTCCCCAGCCTGAGGTGGACGCGTCCGTGGACACCACCTTCAGGCTCGAGGAAGTCCCCAGGCTTACACCTGACCGGTACCAGTCTGACGCTCTCCATGGTGTCAGGGCTGAAATGCATTCCTGAGTGACCTTGAGGCGATAACGACCGTGTAACCATGCTCGGCGCGGTACGCGCGTTCTCAACCAGAACTGTAGTGGGCGCATGCGCAGCAGGCCCAACTGCAGCACTGTTGAGGCTGAGGCCATGAGGCCCAGCATTTTCTGAAATCTCCTGAGTGGCACTATGTGGCCGCTGCGGAAGGATTTCGCCATTTGCAGGGTATTTCGCCTGCGCTGTGATGACAGCCGTGCTGTCATAGACAGTGAGTTCAGATCCAGTCCTAAAAGGGAGATCCTTTGACTGGGAAACAGTGAACTTTTCTCCCAATTGACTCTCAGACCTAAGCACTCGAGGTGATCGAGTATTAGTGTCTTGTGGTGAGCGAGTTCTGACGGCGATTGAGCCAGAATTAGCCAATCGTCCAAATAGTTCAGAATTCGAACGCCTCGGAGTCTCAGGGGTGCCAGCGCCGCGTCCATGCACACTGTAAATGTACGAGGTGCTAGAGACAGGCCGAATGGCAGGACTGTGTACTGATATGCCCGGCCCTCGAAGGCGAATCTCAAAAATCGCCTGTGACGTGACGCAATTTGTATGTGAAAATACGCGTCTTTCAGATCTATCGCCATAAACCAGTCTCCTCGGCGAATTTGCGCGAGGATTCTTCTGGTTGTGAGCATTCTGAACTTCCGCTTTGTTAGCGTTTTGTTCAGACGCCTTAGATCTAAAATGGGTCTGAGACCCCCGTCTTTCTTCGGTACCAGGAAATATCTGCTGTACAGACCCCCTTCGCTCTGAGCTTGAGATAAAGGCTCTATGGCCCCTTTGCTCAATAGCTTCGCTATTTCGGCTCGAAGTAGATGTGCTACTTCTGTTTTTACCGTGGTTTCGACTTTTCCCGTGAAACGGGGAGGGCGTCGATGAAACTGTAGCGAATAGCCTCTTTTTATAGTCTCTAGCACCCATTCTGAGACCCCGGGAAGTCTTTCCCATGCATCTGCACGTGTGACTAGGGGTTGAATGTAATCTGGGCCCTGGTCGCGAAATGGCGGCGACACGAGAGCAACCGTGTGCTGTAACATGGACGCCGTGGCGTCTGAGGCGGGGGACATGTTTAACACAGTATGCGTCCCGCGCGCGCTCGACTCTCTGAGTTGAGAGAGAGCACGCGGTGGGGGAGCCCTACGGGGCTCGTTATGTTTGTGAATAAACGTGGGCGCTTGGTAGCGGGCACATTTATAACACCGGGGACACTGTGTTTGTGAACTGACTGACCGTTCGTTAGTTTCGTTTTTACAGAAACCGCGGAACGTGCAGTGTGTAGTGGTTGTGGGCACTGAGTGGGCACGCTCACTACATGAAAAGCACAATCGGTATGAGCCGATTTTATGTGTGCAAACCCTGTGTTGAACGGGGCTGTGCTTGTGTGAATGAATGGGCACTGGGTGGGCATTGCAGTTACACACATTACACCATCGGCCTTGGCCGGAACACCAGAAATTAAACTCTTTTTTAGATTTATCTGGGTCGCCGTGAAAACGGCGTTTGTGTGCAGGCAAACGGGCTTTACGGCCGGTTTGTTGGCTGCTAAATACACTGGTACAAACACGGAACTTAGGGCTGTACAAGCGAAAAACTTGGGTGGAAGTCCGGCCGCAGCGGGACCCGAACACCGTCTTTTTCCTAGCAGGGCTAGGATGGCGCCGAGGCCTCGGGCTTGAGTGAAATCTTGGGCCGAGGACCACGCGGTGGCGGGCGGCGTCCGGCGGAGCGAGACCGTGGTCTCTCTCGGGCCTCATGCTGCTGGGCCGGTGCGGCGGGCGCGGGGCGCTGCTGAGTTCGGGCAGGCGGCTGTTTAGGGCGGCCTGTTGCGGAACTGGAGCGCTTTGGCAGGAAATGTCTCATGGCCTGCGAAGTCTTCTGTACCTCGGCGAATCGGTCCGCGAAGTCCTTCACGGAGGATCCGAAGAGGCCAGCCGGTGAAATGGGGGCGTCGAGGAACGCAGAGCGCTCCGACTCCGCCATTTCAGAGAGAGTCAGCCATAAATGTCTCTCGGAAACAGTAGCTGAGGCCATAATCCTGCCGATGGCGTGTGCGGCGGACTTTGTAGCGCGAAGAGCTAGGTCTGTGGCGCTACGTAAGTCCGGAACACTGATCGCGCCCGGGCCTTCCTCGTCTAGCTTGCAGAGGAGGTTGGCCTGGTGGATTTGAAGCACCGCCATGGTGTGCAGCGCCGATGCAGCTTGTCCGGCGGCGGAATACACGCGGCCGTTCAGAGCTGACGATGTGCGGCAAGCTTTGGATGGTAGGACTCCCTTAGCCCGCCGTCCAGCAGAGGGTGGGCAAAGGTGAGTCGCTACAGCCTCCTCGACCGGAGGGAGAGCGTGGTAGCCTCTGTCTCGAGCACCGTCCACTACGGAGAATGCTGGCGAGGCAGAAGTACGCACTCTGGCTGAAAAAGGCGCCTTCCACGATTTCGCTACCTCTTCATGAAGCTCAGGAAGAAACGGTGCGTGTCTGGAGGGGGGCGCAGCGCGGTCTCCAGAGAGGAAGCGGCCATCCAGCCGGTTGAGTGCAGGTTGCTCGGGCGTCGACCAATCGAGGCCGAGGCTCGACACGGCCTGTGTGAGCAGACGCATCAGTTCTGCCTCGATGCTGATCTTCCCTCCTCTGCGTTCCGGAACAGCGGGGGAGGGGAGGTCCACGGAGCTCGCCCAACCCTCGCTCTCCGAAGCGAGAAGCGAACAGCAGTCATCATCCCCCTCTGATACAGCTTGCTGGTCGTCCTCCATAACGGACAAAGCGGCGTGCTGTGGCTGTTGTCCGTCGGTGAGCGACTCAAGCGAAACGTTGAGAGGAGCTAGCGGCGGTGGCGGCGGCGAGCTCCTCGTGGAGGGAGGTTCCGGGACCCGCTGAGCGCGGCACTTCTTACGGCGCGGCGCTACAGGGGGCGGTTGAGCAGCTTCGGCGAAAGATGCAAGGCGAGTCCGCAGAGTCGCGATTGGCATCATGTCGCAGTGATGGCAGCCGCCATCACCGAGAGCGATAGCTGCATGTTCCTCGCCCAAGCAGGAAACACATAGTTCGTGGTGGTCCCCGTCGATGAGCGCGGCTCGGCAGGAGCCGCAGGAAACGCGAGACATCTTTAAAAAGACACTCGTTGCTCTTTTGTGAGGAAAAAATGTGTGACGCGGTAGGCGAACACACACACAAAACACACACAAAACTGAAAAGGATATTCCACGCCGGAGAAGCGCAGCAGGGAACGGCGGCTGAAGGCGGCGATGACCAGCGGCTTCAGGTAAGGGCTCGTCCTGCTGAAGTGCTTGTTCCAAACGGCTGTGGCGGCTCGAATCAATCCAGCGATGCGTGCAGCTTCGTTGAATTTAAGAAAATCGGCGTGTTAGACAGCTATGCTCGTATTTATAGGCCTAGGCCACGCCTGTTTGGGCGGGAGGTGACGCAGAAGGGCGCGAAGCGTCCTCATTGGTCAGCGTCTCTGGCCTCGCATAGGCTGTGCTTTTCTGGCAGAGCAGCCAATGGGTGAGCTGTATTGCTCCGCCTAGGTTGTATGCTTCAGAAAAGCGTTTTACAATATTACAAAATTAAGGATTAATTTTAGGCTTCAATCTCGACAAAGAAATATCTTTCCGTAGCGTTCTTTCGACGCAGTACGAGAGAACTCTACGTAAGAGAACTAATATTCACTGGATGGTCATATACTTTTTCACCGCCAGATGGGGGAACAAATCACACAGTGTAGCTTTAAAGACATTTAACAGTGCAAATTTCTGTAATTATAGTGTACCTACGTGTAAGTATAAGGGAACAACATGTAAAGTTTGGGAAATAAATGGGTAACAACCAGGAGAATATAAAAATATATTTATACTGTAAGTATTATAGAACTAAGGGGTACTTATTCTACTATTATGATACAACAATCACATTTGGGACCAATTTAGCCAGAACATACACTGCGTACCTTTTTTGTAATAATGGTGTACCAATACATATAGGCTTTTTTAAAAATACAGGGTACACTTACACTATCTATGCATTTATACAGTAATCTTTTTAACTAAAGTGCACTGAAAACTAAAACAATTGCAACTTTTGCTTAAATATTGGTGAAAGATACTCTTTTTTCATGTAGTGGTGCTTGTTATCCTCTTGTTCCATGTAGTTACAGGGTGTGACATGGGCCGTAAATTAAAGAAGCCTGCTTTTTACCCTCATGTTCCATGTAGTGACAGGGTATGAACAATACAAATACATACACAATCTAATATCACTGACTTGGAAACCTTTATTTGAAACACAACTTAATTCAAAACAGATTTACAACACTTCTTTTTAGTTTAAAACTGCTTTTTTTAAATCAACAATTCGCTTCAAATGCTTAAGCCTTGACAGATAGTAGCCTGTTTCATCCACCCTTTTTTCTTCCTTTTGTTCCTCTTCTTTTTCTTTCTTTCAACTGATGAATCTGAAGAAGAAATCATGTCTCCTGCTATTCTCTAAGAAAATGCAGCACACCCAGAAATACGTCCTCAACATTTACGCATCTTTTACCCTCATGCCCTCATCCAAGATGTATACGACTTTTGTTCTTTAGATTAAAACAGATAAAGATTTTAAAAAAATAAAAAAATAAATCTCTGGGAATACATATAATGCAATTTTATGTGTTCCTAAAAGTTGTAGCATCAAACAGCCTATACTGCAATAACTGTAGTAATCCATACGACCCCAATGGATGGATCAATGTCTTCTGAAGTGAAACGATTGGTGTTTGTAAGAAAAATTACAATATTTTAAACTGTAGACTATCGCTTCAGACCAACTGTAATAAGTTGTTTTTCAAATAAAGGTTTTTGAGTCAGTGATATTAATTGTGTATGTATTTTTATTGTACTTATCCTGTAACTACATGGAACAAGAGGGTAACAAGCACCACTTTAATTTACAACCTGCAATGTCACACTTACCCTGTAACTACATGGAACAAGAGTATGTTTCCCAGTATTTAAAAATAATAAATCAATAATTTTAGCTTTACTTGCCTTGTAACATGTAAGTCCAAACTTATACATCTGCACTTTTGGTATAAAAAAATATATATTTACTGTATAAATGCATTTTGAACAACCATATGAGTGATCAGCAGTGCAGGTGAAGGTAAGTGGGTGAATAGAGATCCAGACAATTCAGACTTGAATGACACAGTTTGTATACTTGCAGATGGAGATCGGATGGAGACACACAGGAATGGAGCAGACTCAGGAGGACACACTGGAGACGAGGAACAACGAGGAAGACTTAGAGAGATCACAATGAAACAGGTAAATAGCTTTGTAGTCCTATAGGTAAGCACAGCATTAGCGTCTTGATGCAAACGATACCGGACAATGACTGAGAGTGGGGCTTAAGTGCTGGAGGTGATTGCAGGACTGATAACGTGCAGGTGTGTGTGTGATCAGTAATCAGGAGAGGGAGTGCGCTGTGATTGTGTAAGGGTGGAGTCTGGCGTGGTTGTGACTGATGTCCCAGGTGGACAGCCAGACCTTCTGACCTGGCTGGTACGTAGGAGCGTCGGAGCTGCGAAGGTCGGCTGTCATTCTACGTCTGCACAGTGCCCGTTGCAGCTGGTGGTGAGCAGAGTCCCAGACCCTCTCGCTCTCTCGGAACCAGTAGTCGACAGCGGGAACATCCGATGGTTCTCCAGACCAGGGGAAAAGTGGGGGTTGGTAACCGAGCACGCACTGGAAGGGAGTGAGTCCAGTGGTAGGTTGCCGCAGGGAGTTCTGTGCATACTCGGCCCAACCCAGTAGCTGGTTCCAAGAGTTCTGGGGGCTGTGACAGAAGGTGCGGAGGAAACGTCCGATCTCCTGTATCTTCCGTTCCGTCTGCCCGTTTGACTGCGGGTGGTAATCTGAGGAGAGGCTGACGGTCACACCTAGGAGAGAGAAGAACGCCCTCCATACCTAGGCCCTCTATCTGACACAATGTCCTCGGGAATTCCGTAAACTTTGAAAATATGGTTGAACATCAGCTCGGCAGTCTGCATGGCGGTGGGAAGTCCTTTCTGGAGAATTAGACGGCATGACTTGGAGAATCTGTCGATGATTACTAGAATGCAGGTACAGTTATCGGAAGCAGGTAAGTCCGTTATGAAATCGACTCCTAGGTGTGACCAGGGTCTGTTGGGAACAGGCAGAGGATGAAGCTTTCCGGAGGGAAGATGACGAGGGCTCTTCGAGATGGCGCATTCCTTGCAACCTCTCACGTACCTTCTGACGTCCGCTGCCATGTGAGGAGCGTTCTCACTACGCTTCTGGTGAGAAGCGTTCTTTTAGCAGCAAGAGGGTCTCATTGACCCCTGGGTGGCCAGTGCCCAGCGACGTGTGGATGAGAGGAGTGCGCCGTGTCCGGGTGATGTATAGAAAACCTGGTGGGCAACCCGGCGGAGTTTGGTGGAGACATTGGAGGAGGGCAGGGTCTCCTCAGACCAAGTGGGCAGGGTCTCCTCAGACCTTACAAAAAGGTTCTCAGGCAGGATATGGTTTGGCTTTTCTGTCCTCTCTTCAGGACCATGGAGACGGGATAAAGCGTCCGCTTTAATATTTTTGAAACCAGGGAGGTAGGAGATGGTAAAGCGGAAATGGGTAAAGAACAATGCCCATATAGCCTGTCGTGGGTTTAATCTCATGGCGTCTCTGAGGTACTGTAGATTATTGTGATCCGTCAACACCATGAATGGATGTTGTGGGCCCTTCTACCAGTGTCTCCATTCCCCAAGAGCCAGCTTGACGACTAACATCAGTTGCAACCCTGTTGCAGATGTCGTAGTTGACTTCCGCCGGGTTGAGTTTGCGGGAGAAGGCGGTGCATGGATGGAGTATACTTGGGTTGCTGCTGGGAAAGGACCGCTCCCACTCCTGTGGTCGAGGCGTCGACCTCCACGACGAAGGGCTTCTCTGGAGCGGAAGTGAAATATTTCTTGAGAGACTTGAAGGCTTGGGTGGCAATGGGTGTACAGGATTGAGACTTGGGCTTGTGGCGTAGGAGGTGAGTAAGTGGACTGGCGATGGTGCTGTAGTTCAGGATGAAGCGGCGGTAGAAATTGGCGAATCCGAGGAATTGAGGGTAGTGGGTATATGCCAGTTGCGGATGGCATCCACCTTCCCCTCGTCCATCCGGATGCCACTGTTATCAATGTGATAACCAAGGAACTGCACTGAGGGTGGTGGAAAGAGCATTTCTCTGCCTTCAGGCACAACTGGAAATCCTTCAGGCGTTTCAGGACCTCCGCAACGTCGTGGCGATGTTCGGCCATACTCCGGGAGTAAATCAGGATATCATCTATAAATGACCAAGACAGACTTGTGGAGGAACTCCCGGTGTACCTCATGGATGAAGTCCTGGAATACGGAGTTGGCCAATTCATATGGCATGACGAGGTACTCATAGTGCCCAGTGGGAGTCACGAAGGCCATCTTCCATTTGTCCCCCTCACGTATCCGGATGAGGTTGTACGCGCTGCGGAGGTCCAACTTGGAGAAAACAGTGGCACCACGAAGATGTTCTAGCGCAGCGGGGACGAGAGGAAGAGGGTAACGGAATTTGACAGTGATCCGGTTGAGTGCACAGTAATATATACAGGGCCGCAAGCCTCCATCCTTCTTCGCCACAAAAAAGAAACTGGAAGCAGCAGGGGAAGTAGGCGGATGGATGTAACCTTGATCCAGAGCCTCCTTAATGTTTTCCACCATGGCCTTCTCCTCCGGAAGTGACAGAGGATAAATCTTCCCACGGGGCACTGACTCAATGGCACAGTCCAATGGCCAGTGTGGAGGTAGCTTGGAGGCTCGCTGGGGGCAGAAAACATCACTGAAGTGGGCATAACAAGGAGGAATGTCCACCGAGCGTTTCTCCACTGGACTTTCGATGGAGGTAGAGCAGAGGGACAGCTCCCTGGACCGAGGAGTAGTTGGAACCGGAAGTGCAGGAAAACAGTTCGGGAAGCAGCTGTTGTCCCACTTCAGGATTTCGCAGGTCCTCCAGGAGTTGATGGGATTGTGCTGCTCAAACCATGGACAACCTAGAATCACATCAGCGGCGGATTTCTCCAGAACCAGCAAATGTTGTTGTTCCACATGTAGGGTTCCTACTTGAAGCTGAATGGGTCCAGCACAGAGACGTACCCGCTTCCGGCTGAGAGGTCTGCCGGTTATCGAGTTGACTTGATAGATGGATTGCGTGGCGGTAGACTTGAGCTTGAGCTGATGGCAGAGGGCGCCAGAGATTAAATTATCTGATGACCCCGAGTCGAGAAGGGCGAAGACTGGAATAGTAACATCGGCAGCAGTTAGGTTCACAATGGTAGTCAGTGGTTTCATCTTATATATCAAAGGAAATATAGCACTCACCATGGGACGAGGAGGACGAATAGGGCATCTAGAGATGAAGTGTTCAGAGGAACCACAATATAGGCACAGACTCTGGGTCAACCGTCTCTGACGTTCGGCGCGAGTCAAGCGTGCGCTATCCAGCTGCATGGGTTCGTGGAACCAAACCACTGAAACACAAATAAACAAAAAGAGCCAAAATGAGGTATGGAAGGTGTTCCAAAGAGTTCCACCAGCAACACTCATCAGGACCATGCATATAAACCCTCACTCTACCACTTCTCATTGTCTGGTCTCGTTAACCACTACTGTGCTTTAACTTATACCTGACTTAACCTGTGCTCGTACCTGTCGTCAGTCTGTCATTCGTCAAATATAATATTAGCGTAGGCCTACATGGTAAAATATTTTTGTCTGGTATTGAGGGGCTCCATTTCATGTCAACTCACTTGATCTCTTTTTCTCACTCATTCCTTTTCCCTGAATATAGTATGTGAAGATTGATGAGATATAGAAATTCAGGGTGAGTGAGAAGGCATTGGAAAAAATAAAACAGAGTGAAGGTGAGAGGACAGCGGGATAGCCTGGAAAATGGGAAAAAGAAAAAAACAGAGACTCACCCATGTGTGAAAGACATAATAGAAAATGTCAAAAGATGTGAGGGATGACACTTCTGAACAGGCTGTAAAAGCTGTGCCATCACACTGTCCAGGCAGGATTTTCCTGGTGTCTGTCTGTCTTTTCTTTCCATATTTCTTCTGTGACCTCCTCCTAATCTTCTCAAAGTATAATTTAGACAGAATTACTAGGGCCAGCAGTTATGCAGCTTGTGTTAAACAGATTTACAGCAACAGCAACTCCCTTTAATGTGAGCACGAAACGGCATTCACAACCCATTTTAATTCTGCAATGTGTAAAAGATTTATATATTTTAGCTCTCAGAATTTAACTGGATTGTTAACAAAACATAATGCAGGAATACAGTCGACTGTGGAAGATAGACATTCAATTTAATTACACTTTTCATCCTATTAGTTTTTTTGTAATATTGTAACCGTACATTGTTTATGAGTAATTAGCTGTTTTTCAAAGTTGGATGGTGAGCACATCAAATTAATAAATGTTATGAAGTATATTTATGTTTATAAAAATTGCATACATTACAATAAGTAAATATATTATCACATATTTTTCAATAAATGAAAAGTGACAATAATTTATTATTCCATATATTGTGACATAAATAATATTCTGTATATTTTCAATATTCATTCAATAGTTGCATATATTGATTGTTCATAAAGATCAATATCTTCTTTGTGTAAGGGAATGCAGACATCCTGGCCAAATTCTATTGCCCTCTATCTATCTTGTTCATATACCTCTAGTCTATAGTTATACTCTTTACTTAAGTAACAGCTGTTCTGATGCACTAGGACTCCAATTCCATCCTTCAGGTGGATGCTTCACACTGGTGGTGGCAGAAAAGATTCTCCCAATTGGTAGCAATTGCTATTAACTGTCCTCATTGTTCCATGCTCTCATTGGTTGGTTGACATGTGGGCGATTTCATGCACTAGAAAAGTTGTACCAGAATTGTTCACTCAAGCTGAAAAATCATGCACTGTTGCAATGACTGCATATTTAAAAAAAATATTTTAATCTTTTCAAAAGTGAATACACAAAACATGTTATATATATATATATATTTTTTTTTTTTTTTTTAAATTTTTATATGCAAAGTACACATTATCTGGGAACATGGACGTACTTCAATAAAAGGAATGACTTTTTAATATATTTATTTGTTTTAGCAGAGGTAAAAAAAAAACGGATCCTGCAGTGTAATGTTAATTCTTCTAAAGGCTTACTGTGAGATATAAATGTTGTGCATGCTAGTGTGAATGTGTAGATGCAGACACATCAAACACTGTCATGTATGGGAGCTAATGAGATAAATGGGGGCTTTGCAAATGTGGCAAGGGAAGTGTGAACACAGTGTTAAATATGCAAATAAAACTAGAGGTTTCATCTGGCTATGACAGATCTGTTAACTTTACTGCATCAGCCATTAAACAAGTGTTGTGCCTCGAAACATATACCCATGGTCACTTGCATACTACACAGCAACACAGACATGTGCATGTGACCCTTCTCTAGTGTGCATGTAAGCAAAAAAATACAGACACAAATATTCTAACCTTACACAACAAGCATTAGGGGCCAGCTGGTTAATGAATTTTACAGTTAATTCTAAATTAATTTAAAAAACGGTTGAATGGAAATTATGTAATCATTTACTCACCCTCATGTCATTCCAAACCCTCTTCAGAACACAAATGAAGATATTTTTAATGAAATCTGAGAGATTTCTGTCCCTCCATTGACAGTCTACACAACTACCACTTTTACACTTTGTCCAAATTCTCTGAAGAGACTTGTTTGCTTTATATGATGAACAGATTTAACTGGCTTTCATTCACATATACTTGCAGTTGCATTATAACTGGAATGTAATGTTTGCTCATTTGAATTAAAGCTTATTTAGCTTATTTAACTAATGACAAAACCAATTTTAACTTTTAAATGAAAATAATTTTATCAGCATTGCATAGTGATTATTTACATATCCTTTCACGAAAATTCAGTTCACAACATGGTGCTGACAAAATATAAGTCCACTAATATTCAACCTTGTTTGTCATTCATTGCAGCTTGAGGCTTTGTATGATGCCTCAGAAAAATACTGCGAAATTTGGGTTTATGAGCCAAGAAAATAGTGATGATTGGGATCCATGAACTCTCATACATTTTGCCAAATTTATTTGTTTTTCCTGATCCATCAATCTTAATAGAAATCTAAAAAGGCCTAATCTGATACCTTTCAGAAATGGGGTGTTTTAATATCATATATAATACACAGCAACCATTTTCAGCTCTATTCTGTGATGTCTGAAGAACCCAGACTGAAGTTTGACTTTAAAATACCCCATAGAAAAATATATAGAAGCACATAGACCTAGGGCCCTATTTAACGATCTGAAACGCAAATATCAAACGCGAAACGCAAGTAACTTTGTGGGCGGATCCCTGGTGCGTTGCTATTATACCGGCGGGATAAATTACTCTTGCGCTCGACGCAAATCTAAAATGGGTTGGTCTGAAAGTATCTTCATTATTCATAGGTGTGGTTTGGGCATAACGTGAAATAAACCAATCAGAGCATCCTCTCAGATTCCCTTTAAGACCAGGCGCACTTGTTCCATGGCGGATTGCTATTATAACGGCGGATTGGCCAGGCGCGAGTTTAAACCCAAGGAGACCGACGTTCTCGTCAGGGCCGTAAAAGACAGGGAGTAGTGACAATGTATGGGGATGGGAGAAACCCACCCAAATGAGCTTCGGTTAAAGAGGCGTATAATAATTTGGGTAAATGTGTAAGCTAGATTTATGCCTATTTTTTTCACATCTTCACAAACACAACAATAATTTCCCTCGTGTGTTAATATTTTTCCTTGCAATAATGTAGGATTTGCAAAAATGAAAACTGCTGCGTCTGTTTAGATTAGAGAATCAAAGTGTATGCGCATTGTTCACACGCTACATAATGGCCAAGCATGCGCCCTTAAAATAGCAAATGACTGACACGCAACGTGCCACTGTCTTTAGACTATGTTTTTCCTGGTCAGTGGCGGAATTGTTTTCTAAAACTGCAAAATAGCCGGAACAGGCCTCCTCTTTTCGCTGAACTGCCCCCGCGAGTGCAAGTTAATTTCCTCATTTATCAACGTGCATCTGTGGAGGGAAAAGTCCGCTGTGCGCGGGTGCAAAATAGGAATGATACATGCGGTGTACAAAGTCAATTGCGCTGGGTGCAAGTTAGCGCCCCTAGACTTAAAGACTGACAGACACTCAGATAGACATACATAGACAGCAATGTGAGAACAATTATGGAATCAACTAAACTTAACAATTTCACTGATTAGCATGACAATGAAACAATATGCAATAAAGCAAATTACAAAGTATAAAAAAATGAAGAGAGGGTAAATTCAGTACATATACAGTACACAATACATTCAATATTCCATGTACCGGTAAATGTTCAGTAATCAATCGATGAATTTTTTATATATTCACAAAATCTCTACATTTGACCATTTCACAAGATCACAATTTCACTATGGCTGTGATGTTTTCATGCAGGATAGCAGATTAGTGGGGAAAAAAAAACAATATCCAATCTTTGAAACTGCTTGTTATTCATACTGTGTCCCATCCAGGGGTGTATGTTTCCTACTGTGCATAAACAAATAAGGTAGAAAATTGATGGGGGCTGCAAAGAGAGCCTAATGAAATGGCGAATTTCTCTGCCTCCTTTGATGAACAGCCAGAAGCCCTTAAGGAACACAAGGAGAAATGTGATTTCTCTCCTCCCTTTGCCGTTTCTTTTCTCTTTGTTCTCTCCCCAACCTCCCCCCCCCCTCTCTCTCTCACACACACACATTATGCACATTCCCCCTCCCTGTTTTTCTAATTTTCCTGAGGACAGAGCAGCTTGGCACATGACATTGATTTCCATCAGCGTTTGGAAATAACCTCGCTGTTGCCCAGGCAACCCACATTTACCTTTTCTGTATGTTTTGCATATTGGTGGGAGTTTTTTCCATCAGTGAGGGAACGAATGTGGAACGGAGATGACAAATGTGCTCAGGTGGGGCAGCGATGTGTGTGTTTTTGTGTGTAAGTAATAAATGGTGATGCAGCGCAAGCAGGGCAATGCAGCAGGACTGGGGGAGGGGTAAAGAGTGAGTTTAGGTGTTGAGATTAATATACTGCGATCAAAGAGCAGGCTAGAGGACCACTCTCATTTTCCCATTAAATTTAAAATATTGAAAACCATGTCTTAAAAGTGTTACACGTATGTTTGGGAAACTTTAGTTTCACTACATACCAAAGCATAATAATGTTTTACTCAGCAGTGTTATTTTATTATTATTTATATACTATTTTAGTATTTATATTTTGGATTTTTTTATATGATCAGTTTTTATTTTTAAAGGGGATGTCTAATGCTATTTCATGCATTCTGACTTATTTACACTTTTAACGAGTTGGAGTCTCATGCTAAATTTCAAAAAACGAGTTAGACGTATGACAGAGTATTTCTGTGCAAAACACACTCCTTCAGGATTCGTATAAGTTTCGGAAAGATTTTTTCTTGTATGGCCCTGTATGACGTCATCAAAGGGTGGAATGCTGTGGAGCGATGCTTGAGTGATCAAGTATTCCAATGTATATAAAAAAGCTTTCATTCGATTTCTCCGTCCTCCTTTTCTTTCCTTGCAGCCTTCCCTCGCATCCTAGAGGGGGTGGAGCTGAGACGCGAGGAAAGTAAGCGAGGAAAGGTAATGAGGATGCACAATAAAGAAATGAGAGGGGCAGTCTGAAGTGGTTAACAGTTTGGCTTCCAGAGCTTTGATCCTAATTGCCATATTATGAACTTTAAGTCACTCCTGTCTAGAAGTCAATATAGTGAGAGTCCAGAGGGAGTGCTAGCAAATAACATTACTGGTGAGTGGTTGATAAATGAGTGTGTGTGTTTAGTGTGTATGTATGAATATGTATATTTCTTGTACAATTTGGCATCTTCAAGGACAGCAGCATAAGAGCAAACATCTATAAGATTATTTTGGTGTGGCCAGTAGCCCACACCCACCTCCAATCTACAAGTCAAAATATAACCAGGAGGACAATTAATTTATTATTGCCTGAGTCTTTAAAATATTCCATATGTGCATTTCACTCTGTGTCACATTCCCACATATGCTCAAATTGTAATGAAAAATAATGACCAGAGACAAGGGTCCTCAGTCTTAGAAATAAAGATTGGCATTGCCAATATGTTGGAAGAAAGCAATTTGCACCTGAAGTGGGTTTCCATCTCGAATTTCCCCACACCATGAGTGTGCTGTCCAGCCCCTTCTACCTCAGATATTGTGTGAGCGTGTCACCTGCATGTAAATACACACATCCATCAGGTCCTTCAAATCACCAAGACTGAATGAACTGATCAGGTTTCCACTTTTACAATCACCTTTTTGATTTGCACCACTCAACATACTTAGCGAGACAAGAAAACACATACATTTGTGCCCGGGTTTTTGTGGTTCATATATGTTTGTGATGTCTTGTGTCAGTTTGTATTTTATTGCTGATGCTGCAGAAATTGCCCTGTGAATGAATAAATAAAGAGTATACTGCTTGGCGTACTTTCCATCATCTCAAGATTCTATGGGGGATGTGAGGAGTTTTTGGACACAATTTAGGGTTTCTAGAGATTGAAACCCTAAATTAGGTTCCACTGGAATTTAAAATCCCCCCACCTGCTTATTCAGCGTGGAGTTCATTTTGAGGATATAAACCACAAAATACCCTGATATGATTTCAGCTGGGCCTACATAAACAAATGTGTTATTACCAAATTCATGAGGGGGGAAAAAGAACCCAACTTAGATGTGGATTCCTCTTGGAGGGCAACGTTATTATTTTTCGGCCGCTGAAAATGTATTCTCAGCGAACAGCTTTTTGAGAAAGGGCAAATTTGCATACCTACCATAGGAGAGTAAATCTGAGCATATAAATGTAAATAAGGAAATATTTAAATGTGTTTTCATATAAAAATAAGTTGGAAACTGTATGCGTGGGCATGTGTGTGGGTGACAGTAAGAAAGGAGGAAAGAAAATAAAAAGTGTGAGGGCTGGAGGGCACTATAACTGTGAATATGATATCACATATTTTCCCATGTCTCACACAACAGCACAAGACACTACACTCACCCTAACACAGGGGGCAGCAGATATTTAATAACATGCATTTCCATATAGTAAACTGGCATTCTGGCTTTAAGAAGCATTTATGTAAGGGATAATGTACATCCAGCCAGTTTTTATCTCAGATTATTACACGGCTGTATGGAATACTTGATTCTGATTGGTCAATTGCGCCATCCAGCGGGATGTTATTCCCAGATAACGGTCGCTAAAAACAAATAACTTGGGCTCATCCGGGTTGCTGAAGTCAGCAGCGCTATACATTGCTAGGAAAAAAAAATATTTGTGGAAGTTTTGCATTTGGTGAGCTAATAAATGATTAAAACTCAGTTGAATCAATATTTTGTGTACAGTTATTTTATTATGCCATCCAGTATTGTGGACTCGCTCTCTCTTTTTTCAAACAAACGGAGCTGCTGCCATTTTGTGACTATTGTTTTGTACACTTTTGGATTATAAGATACAAACGGGTATGATTTTAAAACGGTTTAATCTGAAATCCATCTCTTATCTCCATAATTATTTATGTGGCGAAATGCTGTGCAATAAGCTGTATGACTGTAACCCGTATCTCTTAAATGTCCGTCTGGTTTGAACTTGCCACACAACTGCTCTCAACGCGGAAGTTTTGCGTTTAAAGACCTAATAAAATATTTCAACTCAGATCAATATTTTGTGTCTAATTTTTTACTTAAGTGGCAAGTAGCCGTGTAATAAGCGGGATAATGTTCATCCAAAATGATCCCCTTCAGGCTGATCACTTCATCACCCTGCCGGGTTTATTTTGAGAGAACAACCGGCTGGATGTACATTATACCTTACATAAACCCTGACAGGGTGATCAGGACCCGACGCGAAGCGGAGGAATAGATTATAGTCATACCACTTTTTACACAGCATTTCGCCTTATAAATAATTTTGGGGATAAGAGATATTGATTTGAGATTAAACTGTTTTGAGATGAAAGTATTTTAAAATTGTACCTGTTTGTTATCTTTTAATCAAACAGTGTACAAAACGTCTCGTTTGCATATGGTAACCCTCGTTCCCTGAAGGAGGGAACGGAGACAAACGTCGTGAACCGACCCCGACGGGATGTTCGTCTCCGTTCCCTCCTTCAGGGAACGAGGGTTACCATATGTAACCGAGACGTTCCCTATCAGTCGGGTCACTATGATGAACGTTGTGAACCGACTAATAGGAATCCCTACCAAAGTGTCACAGCTGCTGCACCCCATCCAGCGCCCTGTGCAAGCCTCTACCCCTTCTTGCCTGGAAGGACGATAGGAGGAGGCTACACACAGAGTGCATCTGTCACTGTTGTTCCGTGATAACCCATACAGTGAATTTATTGGATAACACTTTGGAAAGCGTGCCCGTTCTGAGGGGAAAGGAGGACACTGCAGAAGCCACTTCCTTCAAAGAGTTATCTGGAATACATATGGACTAGCCCGAATGTTGTACTACATATGAAATACTGCGTGACTTTGCCCAAGGGAAAGACACAGGGTTCCGTTAGGAGCAGCCGTGGAGAATATACACATATGGGATCCCCGTAGGGTCACACATATGGGACCCAGCCCAGACCTGGTTCTCAAGGATTCAGCGGATAAAGGCCTGGCACCGGACGCTCCGCCATGTCCGAGCCGAGGGTGTTTGGAGGACTCAACAGGTTTTTCACTCTGGAGTAACGGGGTGTACAGTAGGGTGCACAGTAGGGTTCTCAGTGTTTCTACCCGTTTAAGGTGAGAACATGGAAGGAGACTGGCTCTACACATAGGCTATACTATCTAGCGAACGTGTTAGGTGTCGCCCAGCCCACAGCTCTACAGATATCTCTTAGCGAGGAGCACCGTGCCAGCACACATGAGGATGCAACGCCTCTCGTGGAGTGTGCATGCAACCTGAGTGGGCAGGGCACGCATTGTGCTTGGTAAGCCAAGGTGATGGCATCCACTATCCAGTGGGCCATCCTCTGCTTTGAGACAGCCTTTCCCTTCTGCTGGCCGTAACAGACAAAGTGCTGGTCTGAGGTCCTGACGCTTTGAGTTTTGTCCATGTACAAACGCAGAATGCGAATGGGACAGGTCAGCCTCCTCCAAGGGCACCGCTTGCAGGTTCACTACCTGGTCTCTGAAGGGAGTGGTAGGAACCTTGGGCACATAGCCAGGCCGGGGTCTCAGTACAACATGGTTGTCACCCGGCCCGAACTCTAGGCACGATTCGTCGATCGAAAATGCCTGCAGGTCCCCTACTCTCTTGGTAGAAGCCAATGCAACCAGCAGCAAAGTCTTCGTGGAAAGAAGCTTTAAGTCTGCTGACAGCAAAGGCTCAAAGGCAGCATCCTGAAGTGCTCGGAGCACCAGGGAAATGTCCCAAGAGGGTATGGAGGGGGGTCGAGGAGGATTTAATCGTCTTGCCCCCCTAAGGAACCTGACGACCAGGTCGTGTTTTCCAACTGTTTTGACATCTATGTGGTCATGATAAGCTGAAATAGCAGCAGCATGTATTTTGAGGGGGACAGTCTTCGATCCAACCCTTGCTGCATGAAGGAAAGCACAGACCTTATCAAACATCTCCGGGGGTCTTCTCTGAGAGAAGAACACCACTCGACGAACAGGTTCCACTTCAAGGCGTAAACACGTCTCGTGGACGGCGCCTGTGCTGAAGTGATGGAGTTAAGTACCTCTCGGGGTAAGTCACCTAGAACCTTCGCGTCCCGTCCAGGGACCAGACATGGTGTTTCTAGAGGTCCGGATGCGGGTGCCATAGGGTGCCCCGTCTCTGAGTCAGAAGATCCT
This sequence comes from Phoxinus phoxinus, assembly GCF_949152265.1. Classification (NCBI taxonomy): domain Eukaryota; kingdom Metazoa; phylum Chordata; class Actinopteri; order Cypriniformes; family Leuciscidae; genus Phoxinus; species Phoxinus phoxinus. The sequence continues at coordinate 20,399,864 of NC_136886.1, read as the reverse complement.
TCTTCAGAGGAATGGGCCAGGGAGGGACTGACACGAGGAGCATGAGTTCTGGGAACCAAGTCCGGGTGGGCCAATAGCGAGCCATCAGAAGGACCTGCTTTTTGTCCTCCCCGACTTTGCACAGGGTCTGTGCAAGTAGGCTCACTGGGGGAAACGCATATTTGCGGAGGCCCCGGGGCCAGCTGTGTGCCAGTGCATCCGTGCCGAGTGTTCCCTCGGTCAGGGAGAAAAACAACTGGCAGTGTGAGGTCTCTGAAGAGGCAAACAGGTCTACCCGAGCCTCCCCGAACTCTCTCCAGATCAGCTGAACCGCCTGGGGGTGGAGTCGCCATTCTCCCGAAAGTACAGCTCGTGACAGCTCGTCGGCCACACGGTTGAGCACACTGGGGACATACATGACTCAAGCGATCTCAGATGCTTCTGACTTCGCAGTGTTGTCCGGAACAGACCAGCACGTCCCTGCCCTGTAGCGGCCTTTTTAAGCGGCTCAGAGAGAGATGGACTGCTATCAACTCGAGGCAGTTGATGTGCCAATGCAGATGGGGGCCCGTCCAAAGCTTGACACTGCATGCCCGTTGTACGTGGCACCCCAGTCGGTGGCAGAGGTATCTGTGAACACCACAGCATGCCTGGAGACCTGTTCCAAGAGGACTCCTGTCCGCAGGAACGAGAGGTCTTACCACGGGCTGAAGGTATGGCGGCACGCCGGTGTGATTGCCACCCGGTGAGTGCCGTGATGCCACGCCCAGCTCGGGACTTGGCCGTGAAGCCAGTGCTGAAGCGGTCTCATATGAAGCAGGCCGAGCGGGGTTACCACCGTAGCCGCTGCCATATGCCCCAGGAGCCTCTGAAAGAATTTCAGTGGGACCGCCGTCCTGCCTTTGAACATGTACAAGCAGTTCAGCACCGACAGAAACGGCTGTATCGCCCGCACCAGACACGAGAGATCTTCCTGAAGAGCTTGCTCGTTGTTTGATCACTCAAGATTAGATAGATTAAACCGCATCGTTGGCTCCGAAGCAAAAAGCTGAAGTGCAATCACGGACACGTGTTCCGGTCACGGTTCCGGTCACGGACGGCCTTCCGCGCTGCGGAATCGTTCCTTCTAGGCGGGATTCTGACTTAGAGGTGTTCAGTCATAATTCCGCAGATGGTAGCTTTGCACCAGTGGCTCCTCAGCCAAGCACACGCACCAAGTGTCTGAACCTGCGGTTCCTCTCGTACTGAGCAGGATTACTATTGCAACGACACGGACATCAGTAGGGTAAAACTAACCTGTCTCACGACGGGTCACCTGCTGCTCATATATAAACCCCGCGCTGCGAGGCTGAGCAGCTGATGCAAATGATTACACGCCAATGTGTATTGGCTCGTTTAGTTTCACTCGAAGTAGATCGGCTCTCTAACGAGGTTCCTATTAGTCAGTTCACGACGTTCGTCGTAGTGACCTGACTGATAGGGAACAATTGTCGCAAAACCTAACGAAACCTACCAATTCAGAAAATTAACGGAATGCATAGCTGATATAAAAAATTGGATGACTAGTAATTTCCTACTACTAAATTCAGAAAAAAATTATATTCTAATTATTGGACAAAAAACTTCCACATGTAATAACCTAAATACTGTCTAACACTTGATGGCTGCTCTGTTAAGTCTTCGTCGTCGGTTAGGAACCTGGGTGTGCTCTTTGATACCAATCTTTCATTTGAAAGTCACGTGTCTAGTATCTGTAAAACCACATTTTTCCATCTTCAAAATATATCTAAATTATGCCATATGCTCTCATTGACAAATGCGGAACAATTAGTTCATGCATTCGTGACCTCAAGGCTAGATTATTGTAATGCTCTACTGGGTGATTGCCCGCACGCTTAACAAACAAACTACAGCTAGTTCAATACGCAGCAGCTCGAGTTCTTACCAGAACCAGGAAGTATGACCATATTAGCCCCGTTCTGTCAGCATTGCATTGGCTGCCTATAAAACATTGTATAAATTTTAAAATATTGCTGATTACTTACAAAGCACTAAATGGTTTAGCTCCGCAGTACTTGAGCGAGCTCTTAATGCATTATAGTCCTTCACGTCTATTGCGATCTCAAAATTGCGGCCAGTTAATAATACCTAGAATATCAAAATCGACTGCTGGCGGCAGATCCTTTTCCTATTTAGCACCAAAACTTTGGAACAGTCTTCCTACCATTGTCCGGGAAGCAGACACACTCTGTCAGTGCCGGATCCAGGCCGTATCCAGATCTGACGAAGGACCTTCGCCTGGACCCGATGACAACGCAGTGCTGCAGTGCCAACTAGCCTCTCCCTATGGGGGATCCCTTTATCACTCTACAGATAAAGCATTGTGGAAAATGTGCGTATCTACCCTGTAGTGATAAAATAAAATAAAATTCTGTATCAAATTTATAGGCAGGACAAGTAGTTTATTTAGGCTTGGTTTGTAGAGAATTACAAACATGCGCACATATATTTAAACGCACATAACTATAGAATTAATTATTGATGCGCACGTGAGCGCCATCAGCGTTTCTCACAGGTTCACGTTTAAAGTCTGTGTAGAGAGAATGGTGTCGTCTTAGCGGCCCCTAATTTAATAACAAATTAACCTTTCGACGGAAGTGAATCAATCAAAACTAACTTTAGCTGGAAAATAACATTATTCAAGAACCGCTATAAAGCCAAAACAATCTGTTACCTTAAATTATATGTTTATCTCTGTAAAGCAGCTTTGAAACAATCTACATTGTTAAAAGCGCTATATAAATGAAGATGACTTGACTTGAGGTCTGCTACCCGACCCGAGCCCGACGGGTCCCGGAAAACTTGCGGGTTTTGGGTCGGGTTAATGTTAAATGAATAGCCTCGGGTTTGGGTTTGTAACTTATAAAAACTATATAGGCAATACATATAGTTTGTGTGCTTGCCTGCTTGCTGTGTGGTGATCGTAATTATATCAGCATGCAAGAGAGAAAGTATGTACGCAGTCTCCGCGCGTCCTCATCTGATTGCGGTGTTGTGACCAAAATGGTGCACACGGGAGCACATGCGCAAAACAGTTTTGTAAACTGATTTATGAATAATTTTTATTTGATCATGTATAATTTTACAAAACTTTTGCAAAAAGTGCTGCCGCTCGAGCTATTTCAGTTACAACACCGCAATCAGGACCTTCATAACTCGTAGCCTACTGAGAAGAATATATTTGTGTAAATAGATGTGCAACTGCGCAAACTTTGTTTTGAAGTTTAATGTTTGAGTTCCAGGGGAATTTTTGACTGTTTCACCTGTTCAACCACATCAAAGTTTAGTAAGTCAGTGCTTTTTCTCTTTTTTTTCTTCTTTGCTGACTGATGAGGGGGCCGCAGTGCCATGGTGAATAAGTGTTTGTACATTTGTGTTTGTACAGGGCAGTGAGCAACGCTTCCATGACTCGCCAGCAGTGTGCGGCTCGGGGACGCCACCAAGCCTTCCCACGCACCCTCTGCCTCACCCTAGAACCAGGTAAGTGTGCCACAACACACTCAGACTCCGCTTCAGGCCGCCTCAGTGACTCCCGAGCCGAGTCTCTGTTTTCCACCTCGCTGCCCCACCCCAGGTATGTCTGTGGTCCCGTTGGTACGGCTTGCATGTTGTCTGGGAGCCTGGCTAGCGCATCCCAGCTCGTCTTGCTGGCTCATCCACCATCAGACTCGGCAATGCGATTCAGTTTGCCCGGCGCCCTCCCAAGTTCGGCGGCATCCACTTCACCTCTCTGCTGAGTTGCGATGCCCCTGTCTTGGGGATCAGAGATTGATGTCCTACTGGCGAAGGAGGCGATCGAGTCGGTTCAACCAGCCGATATGAAGACAGGGTTCTACAGCCCCTACTTCATTGTACCCAAGAAAGGCGGTGGGTTATGACCACTCTTGTACCTGCGTAACAAGTGTCCAGGCATGCTGTTGTCTTCACGGATGCCTCTGCCACCGGCTGGGGGGCCATGTACAACGGGTATGCAGTTTCAGGTCTGTGGACAGGGCCTCAACAGCAGTGGCATATGAATTCCCACGAGTTGCTCACAGTACGCCTTGCGCTGGGCCGCCTCAAAGGGCCGCTACATGGCAAGCATGTACTGGTCCGTACGGACAGCACTGTGACCGCTGCGTACATCAACCGTCAAGGTGGTAACGCTCCCATCTGAGGTCGCTTCTTGCCATTCACATCCCTGGCGTGCTCAATCGTGCAGCCAACGAGCTCTCACGACAGCCTACGCTTCCGGGAGAGTGGCGTCTCCATTCCCAGGTGGTCCAGCTGATATGGGACTTCTTCAGAGCCGCTCCGACAGATCTGTTTGCCTCTTCGGACTCTACCCATTGCCAGTTGTTTTATTACCTGACCGAGGGGACCCTCGGCATGGATACACTGGCCCCGGGGCCTGCGCAAGTATGCATTTTCGCCAGTGAGCCTCCTCGCACAGACACTGTGCAAAGTCACTGTGTGAGCCGTATTGGCCCAATTGGACCTGGTTCCCAGAACTCATGCTCCTTGCAACAGCACCTCCCTGGCCAATTCCTCTGAGGAAGGACCACCCTCAAAGTGTATGTTGCCGCCATCGCCGCACACCACGATGCAGTTGAAGGTAAGTCATTGGGAAAACATGAGCTGATCGTCAGGTTCCTGAGGGGAGCGAGGAGACACTCAACTAGAAGTGTTGCTTCATCCTGGCTCAAGGCGTCTCTATGATATATGTAGACCCCTGCGGCAGTCAGGCGTTGCAGAGCGTCTGACGCCAGGCCTAAACTCGTATGCATTGTGGAATCTGTGTTAGGCTGGGTGTTCATATGTAGTTTCCCAAGGGCATGCTTTCCCAGTGTTATCCAATAAGTCACACTGAGTGGGTCTTGCGGAACAGCAGTGACTGACCTTCTCTGCTTAGAGCTCCTACTTCTGCCCAACACTGTGGTCAGGCCAGGAGGCTCAAGCGGACCGCTGGAAGGGCCAGCAGCCATGGTGTTTTGATAGATATCCCCATTTGTCAGAATCACTTCTGACTCAAGTTGTAGTGATCTGACGAAGGGGAACTTCTTGGTTACGTATGGTTACCCTCGTACGTGAGTCACCTCGCTACAATTGCTGAGCTTCCGCTGTACGGCCAAATCACAGGTCCGGTTCCTCAACGGAAAAACAAGGATGCGAGGTACCTGCTGCTCAGTATATGCTCGCACAGCAGCTGGCGCAATTATCACATGCCAATGTGTATTGGCTCGTTTATTTCACTCAAAGTATATAAGCTTTGTCAAGCGATTCCCATTCGTCAGAATCACTTCTGACTCACGTCTCCATTCCCTCCTCGGGAACGAGGGTTACATAACCGAGACATTTCCCTCCCACCTTGACACCTTGTCATTAAGTTAAAAAATGAAGGGACTAAGTCGGTTTGCAGCTATTTTACAGTGTAAAACTACAGTGACCCCTCCACACATTACACAGAAGAGCATCCCTGCAGCACAATCCAGCATTGCTAGTCGCCAGCAAAAGGTATGTTTTGCTCGCTGGGACCATGGGATGCTGGTTGCTGGTTTGCTGGTCCCCAGCATGGGATGCTGGTAAGTTGGTGAACCAGCATGTTGTCTTTTGGGTGCTGGTATGACCCCAGCAAGACCACAACAAAACTTGCGGATGTGTTTCCTATCACGTTTCTGAGTGTGTGTTCGTAGTAAAATATAGACCAATTTTCCAAATATTTTTTTTTATAAATTATTTAACCCTTTCACACGTAAGTTTAAAATATTCTAACTGACCCCCCAGCGTGAGTTTTTTAAGGCGACCGTTATTTAGAACCTGTCACTTTATCGTTTCCATGGTGACGCGTCATTGCCTTGTCACGTGACACAGCGCAAACACAACACAGCACTGAATGAATGATGATCTGCTTTTATGTAATTTTCTCTTTTTGAATCAAAATATTAAAAAATATGTTAGATATAGCATGAAACACAGATATTCCGATTGTCAAATATGTGTATGTGGATGTGTTTGGTTGTTTAAACACTTTTATAATGATCGCGTTAGTTGAGCTGTATGCGCGATGGGCGGCGCCATGTTAGTTTGTGCTGGATTTACAACACGTTAATTCCTCCACTTCTCACGAAATACATGAAAGTAAGTGACAGGTTAACTGGGAGAAGAATAGGGTAAAATGTAAATGTGGCTCAGCGCCAGCCAACGCGCGAAAGCACATTTGAATTTAGCAGTTGATCACGTGATGCGCTGACCGTTCTAATCACACCGGTGTGATCGTACGCTCCAGGGACCAGCCAAGACTGATCACACCGGTGTGATCGTACGTGTGAAAGGGTTAATAAATAAAAATTAATGTTGCTGGTTGCATGGTCACTGGCATGCAGTAAAAACATCAGTGAAAAACAAACAATGCTCAGTTTTCATATGGTTCCAATCTATAGAGAGGAAAAGTATCAGTGAAGATGTAATGTTGCAGTTAGATTCACTCTACACGTGATGATTGTGCATTAGTGATGACACCTGCAGTTAACAACAAGAGCAGAAAAAAAGAGAAGAGATGGGCAGAAACACACCAACTATGTTCAGTTACTGTATATTCAGTTCATGGACTTAGTTTGTTTTCATTCATCACATGTGTTTTTTTTTTGGTCTGTGTTTACCGCCACCGATCAGTCATCACGGACACTACAATAATCATCACAGCTGTTCGTTCTGTAGTTAATCGTCTCTGTATATTTAGTTCCTACTTCTGTTTCAGCTCATTGTATCGTTTGTGCTTGCACACTGTCTCTCATCGTGTCTATTATTATTCTTAGTTCTTTAAGAAAATCCTGTTCTTTTATCTAATCATCTTCTTCGGATCAAGCATTACACATCCAGCCACACAGCCTTAGATGAAATCAACTGCCAATAAAATCAATCTCTCACCAGAAGATGATTAAACAACTCCAAAAAACAGCATTACAATATCACTTATTACAAACCAGTTTGGCTTTATTTTTTTCATATGGTACATGTACAAAGCCCTTTAGTTGGGCACTTGGCCATTGAATTAATAATTTTTCAGCAATTGTTGAAAGTGCCTGATATCACTCTTCTCTAGAATATTTCAAGCTTCTGACTGCAATGACATTCCTTTTATATGTGCACTTTTTGAAATCAGTGACTGACAGCTGGCTTTGATAAATGTGAGTTCTCAAAGTCTTTCAGTTTTGAACTTGCTATTTAATGCCAACCAGATGAATGGTGTAAACTATGAGACTATATTGATATCCAACGATTTTCTATGGTTATGAGATACCCGTTTTAAACATTCTCAACCAGTACAATGCTGATACTGAATAAGCGTTTGCATTTGTTAAATAACTAATATAATCATAGAGAGGGAGGGAGGCTGACTCTTATTTAAAGAATCTGTGTGCTTATTATTTAAGACAGCTCTTTTAGGCTTCTACTATCTTGTTATTTGGGCTTTTAATGCTCCAAACCTCATTAAACGATGCAAGGGTTTTTCATCAATGATGTTCTACAGAAACGCGTCATTGCCCTTCTAAAAAGATCTGCAACAACATACCTTGCTCTTTATCCCTGTGTTTACTTCAAGTGCAAGACTGGCAAACATTAATTCAAGCAAATCACTCCCCTCCAGAGAGAACCGACATGATAGTTCTATCTGCTGTAGAATCTAATTAAATTTGCAGCTGTCTTTTAATCAAAATGAGATTCATTTGCATATGGGTAGGGTAACAGCCCCACCTTCCTTTGTAAAAAGGCTTGGCATCATGCCAGGAGACAGTCAGAGAATAGTGTCTCAGTGTGAGAATACTGCATATACATGTGTGCATGTGAGTATTCATTTGAACAGGATGGGGGAGTGGAGGTAAAATATGACATTCATAGTAGATGAGGTGGAATGGAAATCAAAATTACGCAAGTGAACAAACTGATGCAAGCAATTTAGATAGACTAACTAACAATGTGGGCATTTGCTAAATTGGCTCAAGGTTATTGCGAACATAGCTGTCACAACAGAAAACTCAAAATTACAGCATTACATAAAAATTACAAAATTATGAAGTATAAAAAAGTGCATTTAATATTTCACAGTTGTTAATAAAAAGCAATTAATTATCAGAAATTACCTTGGTTTTCTTGGTCTGAATAGAAGTGCTAGCGTTGCATTAACTTCGCTCCTACTATAGCCCAAGGC